>NW_028258372.1:45318238-45472019 GCF_053883595.1 Heterocephalus glaber | reverse complement strand
TCATGCACTGGCTTGAGCTGTCCTTGCGACCGCTACCAAGCATGGCTGTTCTTTTACAGGCCGCCCTCCCAGCTCCACTGACACCTGTCGGTTCCAGCATGGCTGCTGCACATCGCCCACTGACCCCACTCCCTCAGGCACCCGCCAGGCTCCCAAAAGTTACGTGACCTCTCCTGGGTCGCTCTCTCACTTGGGAAATGGAGAGCCTCATTTACAGGGAGTTCTGAGAATTAACAGACGCAACAGGTGCAGACACGTGGCTCAGCAGAGTAGCCGGCACCCAGGATACACTCAAGAAGCAATCATCTTCTTGCCTATTTTTAAAGCTTACTTTGTTGGAGCCAGGTGGCGGCACATCCCTGTAACAAGAGGCTGATGTGGGAGGATCGCAAGTTCAAGCCCAGCCTGGGCAACTTAGCAACTTTGTGAGACTGCCTCAAAATTTTTTTAAAAAATAAATTTTAAGGTTTAGGGGTGTAGCTAAGTACAATGGTCACGAGTTCAATCCCTAGTACTGAAAAAAGAAAAAGAAGAAAGAAAAATTGTTTTAGTAGGAAACCCACTCCCATAACTTACTGGGGAAGCAAACTATAAAAAGGACATCCACTGCCTCACAGCGCAGCCCGGAGCCCAAGCAGGGCAGCTGGAAAGCCACAGGACTGGACAGACAGGCGAGGGGCTCCGAGCTGGTGGGACTGGGGGCCCCCAGACGCGAGCGCACGCGGGCCAGGAACACAGGGGCCTCGTTCCTGAGAGCATCTCCCTGCCACATGCCGCACACCCCACCGGTGCAAGGCTGTGCCCCCTAGAATGCAGGAGCAACTGCCAGAAGGGCACTGTGCTGTTCTTAGGCGTGAGGCTGCCTGGTTGGAGGGAGCAGGGTGGGAGCTCCAAGGATGCTGCTGACAGGCGAGCTGGCTAGGGTGGAGAAGGGAGTGGAGCGCTCACACAGGGCAACAAGCGAAACGGAAAGGATCGAGGGTGGAAATCAGCATCAGAAGATGCAACGGGAGATGGAAGGGGAGGAGATCACAGTGCCTCATGGCATGATTGTCTGCCACCATGGCCGCCCTGCCTCGTCCCTGGGGCACGCACTCACACTCAGTAGCTCCATTCTCAGTGCCTTCCACATGCCAGGACTGACCGAGGGCCCACGTAACAAGGCCCCAGCTCTCCTGGCGCTCCCATTCCGGGTGCAAGAGGGAAACCACCACTAAGTGTGTGAATAAAGAGCGTCTGACAGCAGAGAATGTGAGCGAGGCGACAGGACAGTGACTGCCCCGCAGCGCTAGGAAGCCACCTCTGGGGGGGGACATTCTTCTGGTCAGGAAGGGACAGCTAGGCAGAGACCAGAGGATGAATGTTCCGGACAGTGGGACATCTGGGGAAAGGAGCCAAGGCGGAAAGTGAGAAGCAATGGACATTGTGGTTACAGCTGCCAAAGGCAGGCCAGGGTGACCAGAGTGCCACGGGAGCTGACGTCCGGGAGGCGAGCGGGCACCAGATCCCGGGGGGCTCTGTGGGACCCAAGTAGGGTTTTTTTGAACGCTGACAGGAAGCAGTAAGTAGGTTTCAATCAGGCAGTGGTATTTTTAAAATGTGTTTAAATTTCATTCTTGGGGAGGAGTAGACGCTTTGATCTGTAGGTTACAAGGATCGCACTCCTGGGTGTTCTGCAGAGCATGGAAGATGAGAGAAGCAGGCAGGGAGGTGTTGGAAAGCCTCTGTTGGGCCCCGGGCGGCCATACTGGGCAGGAGCGACAGGCACAGGTCACATATAGTTTCAGGGCCGAGTCGGAAACACTTGTCTGTAGCCCAGAGCAGTTGTGAGGGGAGGGCTGGGTATGAGGGAGGGAAGGACAGCCTGCAGACGGCCCGGGAGTGCTCATACCACTCAGCCTCAAGTCAGGCAACCCGAGGGCTTCCGGCCAGGCTCTGGCTTCCCATGGGACTTCCTGGCAGCACAGGTCCAGATGGAGGGAACAAAACAGTTGTCCGACTGACCTAACTCGGAAAATGGCACACCTGCCGTGAGAGCTGCAAATCAATCCTGGCTACACTTTCTCTTTTCATGATCTGAGTGGCAAAATATATGTAACAAAACTTACCATTTCAACCATGTTTAAGTTTACGTATGAGAGCCATCAAATATGCTCACACTGGGCTGTGGTATAGCTTGGGGCAGAGCATGTGGGAGGGGCTGAGTGTGCACACACGGGCGGACACACACATGCACACGCAAGCACATGTACACGGTGCACTCACACCATGCATTCCCACTGTGCACCCATCCTCAGCCTCCATCTTTAGAACTCCTCTATCTTCCCAAACTAAAACTCCAAGCCCATTAAACATTTTCTTCCACTTCCCACCTCTTCCCTGGCAAATTATTCTCTATTAATTGTCCATTTGCCTATTAATTTGACAATTCTGGTACGTTCTGTAATATTTGTCCTTTCATGTCTGGATGGCTAACGGTTTTTAAAAGTAAGGTTCGCCTAGTTCACAGTAACCCTAACCATCACTCCAGACCTGCCCACAGCCTCAGGGATGATGCGGCCGCAGATTCACCTCTTTCCACTGAGATGGTGGCCAACCGACCCACCAAAGCCCTCTCCTTTCTGCTGCTCCACCTTTAACACACGGTCTAGCTCCTGGAGACTCAGCTTTAGCACCCCATATCGTGAGTATTTAAAAACTAAACATATTCAAAATCACATTCACCTTATAAAATATAACAACCTCTGAAAGGTAAAATTTGTCTTTCTTATCTGCTAATGATCAGGGAATTTTCCACACTTTCAGCCCATAAGAAAGATTTCCATTGCAAAGCACCTTCTGAGGCTCTAAAATACTTCCCAATGTTAATTCCGTGCAGCTACCTAAAGCATGAAGGTCCCAACCCACTATGAGCTAATATTCCAGCCCAAGGTGGGTCAAAAAGCAGGACCTTAAAAAATCATCTCTAAAGATAAGAGCCTTCACAGTGAATAAAAGGCATGGTGTAATTCAAGCAAGTTATCATTCTGCTTCCCATCTCTCTTGGCTCATGGAAAGAAAGGTTGGCTTTCTAAAAGAAAAGGGTCCAGTTTCTCACCATGTGAACCCAGCAGGCACATGGAGTGCAGAGGGAGAGGGTGATGGGGACTGTACTCAACATACACCTAGTACTTCATACACACCAGGAACTCTAAGCCACACATGTGCACAATTAATCTTCACAACCATGCTGCCAGGTTAAGTGCTATTATCCCCTCTTTGCACAGGAATTGAGACACAGAAAAGTTCAGTAACTGTGCCATCACCCCACAGTTAGGGATAAAGCCAGCATCTGAACCCAAATAGAGTCCATTAGCCAGAACCCCCCCCCCCGCAAAAAAAACCCCAGAGTCCTCTTCACCCACTCGGGGAGCACAAATACTGGCAGATGTGACAGACCAGGCGCCTGGCTTGTTGCTTCCAGGTGTCAAAGACACCATTTTGAGGATTTGTCTGCAGATGTGGCTGCCTGGAGGGAACCCTGACTTTTAATGAGAAAAAAGCACTAAGGGGTCAGGTTGCTCACCAGCCTTTTCTAAACATAGAAGTAAATATTTTTTAAAACATTTTCCCAGGAGTACAAAGGTGGTTTGATATTAGGAAACCCATTAATATCATCATCATCATCATCATAAAACTATTGAGAAGAACTACTTGATCTTTACCATAAATTCAGAAAAGGCACCTGCCAAGACCTAACACCCAGATGTGTTAACTCTCAAAATTTTATTAATTGGTGGATTCATCCATAGCATAAAATATGTATGCACTTCAGATCCCAAGAGCACATTACTGAAAGAAAGAAAAGATATTAGAAGCTTTTGTACTAAAGTCAGGAGCAAGACAAGGATGCCCAGTGTCTCCACTACTATTCAACTCTCTGACAGAGGTGCCAGCCATTACAACTGAAAAGGATGAAGTCACAGAGCTAGAAGAATGAGAAAGGAAGAGAAGAACTCCCTCTATTGCATATATGATTTTCATATGAAAAACTCAAAAGAATCGTGGAAAACTGGCCAATAAGAAATTCTAGTAACAGTGGGTTAAACAACAACACACAAATTAACATCAATGTTCAATTTAAACCCAGTAGAGGACCTTATTTTATGACAGAAAAAGGAATACTGGAATATTTAAATAAAACAAAAAGATGTCCAAATCTAAATGAGAAAATTATTTTTTAAAAAAACCTCCAAAAAAAGACATCAAGGGGTCGGATATTTAGCTCAGTGGTTCCACCACCTGCCTTGCAAGCACAAGAACCTGAGTTCAATCCCCAGTACCAAAAAAAAAAGACATCAAACTAGGCTTGAATGAATCAACACACAAAATGCTGTTGGTTAGACCTACCAACATAGAAATGTCAGTTTCCTCAAATTAATTTATAAATTTAATGTGATCCAAGTAAAAATGCCATCAGGATTTTAAAAATAAACAGACACAAGTTCATTATAATATTTATTTGGTAGACTAAGCAAAACTAGTGAAGAATATCCTGGAAAGAAAAAGCAGTGAAGGGAAACTAAGCTTATCATATATTAGAACATATTATAGAGCATTTATATTACGTGGTGTTGTGCTGGGCCATGCCAGGCAGACCACATGAAGCAGAAGAAGAACATCTGTGAAGAGACCTGACACTTTTTAAACAAACTGCTGAAGGTCAACTGTGGGTTTGTATGGCATACACGGGGTTGTTCACATCCAACGGCAGGTGTTTCTCCATGGGCCTCCATCAAGCGCTCAGACTCAGGGCAAAGACTATTCTCGAGCACAGAGGGCTGTTGTTTGTTGTAGTAAACAAGACTGGACACAACCTACTACAGTTTGGATCTAAATGTCCCCAAAGGCACATGTGCCAAAGCCTTGGTCCCCAGTGTGCGCTACTGGGAGGTCATGCGTGAGAAAGGTTAAGAGGCAGGGTCTAGCTCTAGAGTGCCCTGTCATGTGGTGCATACACTTGAAGGAGACTCCGGGCCCTTCCGCTCACTCCTCCTTCCACTTCCCGTTCACACGTTGAGCAGGTTTCAACCCCAAGCCTTGGGCCCCCTTGTGCTATGCTGCAACAGGCCAACAGACAAAGGGGGCCACAGAGCACGGCCAGAACTCTTAAAACTAGACAAAATAAGCCTTTTTCTTTTTATAAGGTGATGATCTCAGCTGTCCGTTATCATAGAAAACCGACTAACACACAATCCAACCTGATAAGGGGCTGACTCCACAAAGGAATCTTAAAAAAGAGAGGGACTGCACCAGATAGCAACATGAGACTGTCTCCAGGATAGATCGGTAGGGCGGAGGAGCACAGAATGTATGTCTGATCGTTTGCTAGGCAGGGACAATGACTCAGAGGTTGCCCCGGATCCACAGGGCACAGATCCACACATTAAAGAAAAAGTACATTTGTCTAAGGAGAGGAGATGGACATACATACATACATTTTGCTTATTAAAATGAAAAACTTAAAAATTTTATACACCTATTTATAGGGACAGAGACGAAGCACATCAGAGGAAACAATGATAAGTTTATGAATATGTTTTGCCTTGTAGATTTTACTTTTGAAGCCATGTAAAATTTTTGATAACTGAAAAGCAATGTTTTTTAAAAAAATGCTATTTCCAAAACTGAGTGTATAATGAAACAAAGAAATCTAATTAAGTACCAAGTTGCAGCATAATTACTAAAAAACAAAAAAGGATTTTTTGAGTGACTTTAAAATATACCTAACAATGACTGATCACCTTTAGAATCACACACACAAAAATATGTTTCTACTGTTTAGTAATATTTTTATAACAATGTTGGCACTATTCCTTTAAAATTACTTTTGCATATAATATGAACATTTATGGTTAGAAATCCAAATTTTTAACACAGAAGATAAAAACATAGAAATCAAAGCAGGGAAGTACAAACTTTGTAATTCTGCATTTGAGTCAGAAATATCAGGATGAATTCAGACCTGTTTTTCCTTTTAAAAAATCTCTTCTCTGTGTCCACTGAAAAGGCCTAGGGAAAAACCCTAGAAGCAATGAGTACTCCGAGTCTTGGATTGTGGTTTTAACAACTGTTTCTCACCAAAGGGAAGCAGAGCTCCCTGGAGAGACCGCCCCTTCCAAGTATCAGCCATGGAATGTGTAAGAACGGATCTTCATGTTTCCTTTCTACCAGGGAAAGTGGACCTGACCGCCTTGTGAAGGGCTCGTCTCCATACAGAGATGTAAAGGCACCCACGGGAGCTGGAGTTGGAAGGGAATAAGCTTTCCTTTAGAATTATATGCCAAGTGCTTGGGTGCACTCCGTCTCCGTCTCCGTCTCTGCCCCTCTCCCTCCCTCCCTCCCTCCCTCATTTCAGAGAGCATAAAAGTCCCGAGTTCACCGCCCTGACCTCTTCACTGGACTGACCAGGAAACAGAGGCAGGAAGATAAAGGCAGCTAAAAACACACGAGTGGCAGAGCTGAGGCTCCCAAGCCCAGAGCTGCTGGACTTCAGTCCTTTGTGCAAAACTTCACGATGCTGTCCTCCTCTCAGTCTTGCCATCTTCATCTCTGAGAAGGCCTGCGCGGCTTCCCGATAACACGGGACCCTGAGCGGTGCCGCGGGACATCTTCGGCTCCATCTGTCACTGTTTTGAGAAGTTAGGTGGAGGGCGTATGTTTTTGTTTGTCCGCTTACTTGTTTTGAGGGAGGCCCGACTGCCTCTTCTGGAGACAGCGAGTCTCCTCCCTGCCTCCTGGAGGGACACAGCAAGACACGCAGCCCAAGCCGTGCCCCTGTGCTCACAGGCCCCGTCCCCACCGCAGAGACGGCAGTGAAGAGAGATTACTGGGCCCACTGTGTCCCGCATGCTGCGTCTGCTGTGACCGTCACACCGGTTTGCTGCCACCACAGAATGATAAATTCTGATAAAGAAGCAATTCTAACCATGGACCGTAAATCCATGTTCACTGAAATAACGAATGTTTGCGTAGAGCTTTTACATTTCCAAGGCAATGTCACACATTTCTTGACAAACTGAGGAAAACAGGACCCATCTAGCAGCGAGGGAAGCTGCTGCATGGTGCCTAGCAGGTCCTGGACCACAGTGCTCCTTACCCCTACGAGCGGTGTGCATTCCATAGCCATGTGAATGAGCGAAGACTAAATTATCAGTTACACAAGTCTCAGTGACCCCACTTCAACTCGAATTCAGATCTCTTCACTAAAAATTCAGGGATTTCAACATGACTTATGTACTATAACTAAGATATGCCTTTCAAAAGGTTCTAATTCCTAGAATAAAAGTTTCCTTTTTCTTCTTAAATACAGTGGATTTGGGGAGTGAAATACAGCAATGCAGGATGTTAAACTGTTGGGATAGGACTAAGGATGAAGAGTCCCTGGTGTTAGTAAAATTAAAGCATCTACTAAAGTATTGTTTAAGATAGAAAAGGAAGTGTGCAGGATATGGTGGCACATCTGTAACCCCAGTATTCTAGGAGGCTGAGGCAGGGGATTACAAATTCAAGCCCAGCCTAAATAATGCAGGGACTTAGTGAGAACCTGTCTCAAAAATAAAAAGTAACAGTGCAGGTGATGCAGTCCAGTGTAAATGCCCTGGGTTCAATCCCTAAAACTGGAAGAAGAAAAAAAAAAAAAGGTGGTATCAAGCAGCCCATGAAGGTGGTCTCAGATCAAGCCAGGCGGCACGCTGGATGTGCCGAATGTTCGCGTGGCTGTCCCACTGTCTGAGCACTGGCCTGTACCTCCGGGGTTAAAAGCCCGCAAACTAACACCTCCCAGATGCCTTTTCAGCTGATTTCAGATCAAGTTCTGCCAACAAGTGGCACGATCACAAAAACGGAAAGCCTTGTTTTGTGCAGGTGCAGCTGGGGACAGCACTGCGGACACCTGCCAAGGGCGGACACAGGCTTTGCCAGCTGCTGCGGGGCAGGGGCCTGAGTCCCCATTGTGTGCCACAGGAAGTCGTGACAGACATGACTTGCAGAGCTTCGGACAGTCTCCCACTCTTCCCCCACCAGCCCCTCCAGCGACCACATGGGCCTCTGGCTCCCTAGAATTAATCGCCGCCACTCCAAAGGTCTACAGTGGCTTCCGCCTTCCTACCCAAGCTGCAGTGTGTTGGGTGAAAGGCGACAGCAGCATTGGGGCAGGGGAAGGGGGACAACAGGAAGGCACATGCCGGGTGAGCTGTAGCACGTGGCAAAGGCTGGGGAGACTGAGTCTGTGGGCCAAAATGAGAAGAGGGGAGAAATTTATTTTCTCATAGGAATTTATTCAATATGAAGCCTGGCCTTCTGGGTCCCAGGCAGTAGATGCTGGGGAAATAAGACTGAGTATTTCAGGATTCAGTCAAGTGGAGAAAATATAATTGATGCAAAGAATCCAAACCAAAGTGACAAATCCAGATGGGAGATAAGCAGGGGACATGAGGTCCTCACAAGGGAAGTGTGCGAATCATGCTGGTGTCCAGGGGAGGTTGGTACACACAGGCAGCGTTCCCAGTTCAGGTGACACAGAGCGGGTTTGAAGGATAAATGCAAACTGGCCGGTCTGAGAGGAGCTATTTCCCAGAGGAGATGTAGGTTCCATGGAAAGTACTCAGGCCCCTCACACTGGAGCCAGTTGGCGGCGACCCCCCTAGAACAGCATTCATCAAAGGGGAGTGGCTCCCACGCCAAGGAGATCACAACAGATGTCCTTTTTCCTCCCAAGTAGCAAATGTAGGAAGAAGCCTCAGGGCAACCAAAAACAAGATGAAGAGGAGCAAAATCCACATCCCTAACATGCCTGAGCTTTCTGCCCCAGCTGCCTTTGAGAAGAGACTGAGTATCTCCAGGAAGCAATGACTTACGACTTCTGCCTTTTTCTCCTCCTCAGGAAGAATGATACGGAGACATGGACCTTCGCATCTGCCTATAAAGTAAATCGGGCCCAAGATACCCTGGGATTCAGCAAGCAAAGCAAATCAAGCCAGGCCTCCAATGGTTGGGCTCTGGGAACTAAACAATACTTAATAGTAACTAATACCTAGGAAAGAAAATGCCACCAGGTCTCCGAATTTAATACAATGCAAATATTAAGGCTATTATTAACCCGGCCTTAAAAGCTGAATATCGTGTGCACACGTAGATTTACAATCAGTCGCCTTACTTAAAACCTGACTCCACTGGCCAGCATTTCATCTGTGAACGCAACGCAACAGCACACCATTACTCAGGACAGGCGTTGGACAGGTCTGCCCATTGTGGTTGAGGCATGACCACCAGACACTCCATCGCCTGTCGCAACAGTCCGCCTCTGTGGGAAACCCCGGCAACGCATGTCACAGAGGAGACTCAGCGTGTGCCACTAGGGTGTGGCCCCAAGCTTTCTGTCCTTCGCACACTGCAGTGAAACTACACCAAAGCCACAGCTGGAAAACAATGCTACTGTATCTAAAAGTGATGCTTGATACAGTTTCAGAATAAAATCAGTATTGGTGTCACTCTCAGGTTTTTCCCTTCTCGGGTTTTTGGGTTTTTTGGGGTACTGGAGACTGAATTTAGGACCTCACATTAAGCTACCTCCCCATCCTACCCCACCCTTGTCCTCTTTTTGAGATAGGCTCGTTTTGAGATGGGCTTCAATTTGTGATTCTCCTGCCTCAGCCTCCCACAGGTTGGGATTACAGGCAGGTACCACCAAGGCTGGCTCAGTTGTGTTTCCATGTTAATTACATACAGGAGCCATGATAAGACAGTGCATTTGTGTTTTTTCCCTACTTGACTGTCCAAGGCGCAAGCACACTCCCAAGATCTGAACACTGAGTCTCCAGGTCTGTGCAGCCCGTGCTCGCTCACTAATTATGAGCAGAATTCTTGTCTCTCTCTTTGGGCATCTCGTTCACATAGGTGGCTGAGGGCATCTAAGTCACTGCTGTTTTCCTTCTATAACATTCTATCAAATTTTCTTTATTGAAAACTGAAAGAAAAACATTAAGGAGCAATAATTTGTCAAAGGGAAAACAACCCAGACCTCAGCCCGGCACAGAAGCGTCAGGGCCTGGGGAGGGGAACCAGGGCCGTGTCACCGCCGCTGAGGCAGAGGGAGAGAGCAGAAGAGGCTGCAGGCACATGCTAGCCCAGGACGAAGCTCCGGGCCTCTCAGAAACCACCGTGCCAGTGCTTGCGTTTGCTTTCCGTAGTCCCCGCACCACAGCCGAAGTCAGTGGACCCAACTGTGTCCAGCCGGCTGCTCAGACACCCTCCGGACCGAGGGGAAGCCACGGCTGCCACCAACTTGTGCTGTTGCCTGGCCATCGGGAAGGGGCACAGCTTGGAACACAGTTCAGTTCTCAGCCTGCTCATCTGCATAACAGGGAAAATCCTCCTCCCCTTGAAGGTCACCCAAAGTGACACGGAATGGAGCAGGGGGAGGAAAATGATGACTCTTTCTTTAAGAAACGGGCACTACACTCTGAGCATCCCTAATCTGAAAATCCGAAATGGTCCCTCTGAAACTTTTGAGCTTCATTTTGGGACTCAAAAAGTTTTGGATTCTGGAGTACTTGGAATTTCAGATTTTTCAGATTAAGTATGCACAGTCAGAAAAATCTATGCAAATATTAAAAACAAACTCTGAAATCAGAATTACTGGTCCCAAGTATTTTGGATAAGAGATGTTTAACTTATATTGAAAATAGTCTCCAGCATTTTTAGTTTCACATAGTTTAAGGAAAATTGAAATTTATTACATTCAGTAGGGACACTAGGAAAAGTGGTATCGTGCATATTGTACCACAAATCCTGATCTTCTGGACATAACTTTCTGCCTCTCTTCAACAAGTATTCACTGGACCTCTGGTCGGGCCATCGTCGGTGGACAGACTGTCCCTGCTTGCAGGAGGTGACAACTTAGGGAGACAACAGATGCATACATAAAAAAAGGTCAGTAAATCCAAGATTCTGGAAGTATTTCTTTGAGAAGCAAAGGGCATCTGCATTCCTGGGCCTACTGAGCGTAACAAGGCCTCCAAGCCTCCACTGTGCCCTGCAGATGGAGAAGCCCTTGCTCAGGGCCAAGAACATAACGAGCCAGAAAGCCCCGTGGCTGCAGTGCTGAGCTTCAGTGTGTGCACACTGAAACCAAATGGCAAACACCAAGCCAGGAGGCCTCCTTCTGAAGCAGCTCCTTCCCAACCAACCGAGAGCACCTGCTTAATAACAAGAAGCTACTCCATGCTGAAACTAACACAGTGATAAATTAAAAGCCAATGGCCATATACTTTTGCTTCCCGTTGTTTCTATTGTTCTTTGAACTGTGTGAGTCTGCTCAGGATCTATTAGCACTTCAAAGATAATTTGTTCTTTTTCATTTGCTTACACTAGAAAAATAAAGATTACCAGCTAGGAGAGCTAAGACAGATTTATTTTCACAGCAGGATATATCACATTATATTAAAAATCATATCTGTAATTATGCTACAAGAATCCCTGAAGTAGGGCACACCTTTTTGGATATAATAATCCCTATTCACAAAATACAAAAGTTTAATTATACCCCATTATCTACAGGTACAATTTCCTATAAGCTTGTTACACAGACCAAACTCCCAAGCCAGTATCATGCAGAAGAAGGCAGCGTGCCTACTGCTATCACAAGCCCACGTATTGCATTCCAGAAGATGTCTGAACCAAGCCACGCAGTGGTACATAAAATATGCTCACATTTGAAGTGAGAGCCCACCGATAGTACATGTATTTTGTAGACAATCACATAAAAGATGCAGAACTATAGAATATAGATACACAGGCGATTAAAAGACACAAGTGCCTGTTCAATTTATTTAGGGGCAGACAGTCCCATAGAGTCCATTAGGACACTGACTGTGCTGTTTCAGTGTAAAATTGCATGGAAGAGGAAGTGAGATGGAAGCGGAGGTGAACGGGGAGAGGGGTGAGTGTGGCAGGGCCCTGCCGTTTGCTCAGCCCTGCCCGGGCTCGTCTTCAACCCGAGTCAGACCAGCCTGTCACGGAGCGCGCAGACCCGAGCCCTGAATGAACAGGTGCTTGTTGCTGTCAACTGCTAAATTTCAGGGTAACTTGTTACATAAACATAAACTAACAAGGGAATTCGACTGAAGCAAAAGTTTCAAGAAACCTTGTGTGTTCAAAAATGTTTTATGGGCCAGGGATTTGGCTCAGTGGTTCCGCCCCCTGCCTTGCAAGCACAAGGTCCTGAGTCCGATCCCCGGTACCAAAAACAAAAAAAGTTTTATGAGTATATGTTTGCAATACATAGTAAGTGTATTCGTCATGGGGAATCGGTACATATACACACCACCACCACGTGCGGGTCCTTTACGACCCCTTCCCTTCTGCTGTCTCTCCTCACCGCACATCCCTTTGCTGACGCCACAATGCACATTGATGCTTATGTTCTGTTTCACTTCTCAGATGCTGTCTAAACCCCAGTAAAATGACTATGACTGGCCATACTCAGAATGATGCAACAGATACAGTATACAAAACATTCCATTTACACCTACCACATTTCCCTGAAAATAAGACTTACCTGGAAAAGGCCCCTACATGATTTCTCAGGATGCTCATAGTATAAGCCCTACCCGCAAAACAAGCCCCACTTAAGATCAGCCAGATGGATGCATTCACGATGTCTGTTGTAACACACGATGGATGTACTAGTGATATTAGTACATAATTAAATATAAGTAAATATTATTGGCATTGATACTTAGATGATAATATAAATTATAACTAAGTATTTGTAAATACCCAAGTGGGTGCCTTTGATGACAGCCTGTGTAAAGAGGAACTTGAGGCCTATTGCCAAACGACCAATTGCAGCACAGACACAAAGCATAAATAACGTGTGCACTCAACAACAGGCATGATTGTGTCAAACATGAATCTTCATGATCAGTACATTGCCTGTATCATGAACGCACTTGTGTGAAATGAACGTTTTCTGAATTTTGGTGTCTCCAACCTTTTGTCACTTTTGTTCAGACCGTCATTCTCGACTGGCATCATTTTTGTTGCCATCCCTGTCTTGCAAGTCTCCAATTAACACCTGATTTAATGGAAACGTTGGGAAGCCCAGCCTGCAAGAGGTCGTGACTTGGGTGAAGAATTCATGGAATAAAATCCCTGATGCTGCATTGCCAATGCACTATGAGCAGGCTATGTGGACAAGAGGCATTCACTGAAGGACAGCTGTGTTGCTGGACATGAGAGGTTGGGGCCAATGGCTCTACAGGAAATGGAGTCACAAGAAATTCAGGCCAGAATTCAGGGTTTGGAGAGTTATGATGATGTTCTGGAAGAAGATGGGACAGCTCCTGAAAATAGGCCCTATTGTGTCACTTGGAGGAAAAGTAAATATAAGTCTTATTTGCAGGGAAGTGTGGTGCAGACACAGCACATAACCACATGCCGACATGAACGTGTCTGCTAACATATCTACTATTTCAACAGATCCTCACAATAACTCTGACAGTAAAGCAAGGGCGAAAATCTCCACTTCCAGATGAGTGCTAGAAAGGGGTGGTTTAATGCGGCTGAAGCCAAAGAACAAAGAGCAACACAAGCAAGGTTGGCATCAGCCCTTGGGATGCCTGGCGCCCTTCCCGCTAGGCGTCCATTGCTCTATTTCCCCAGATGCAATCTATCACACGATTTTGGGACCTAGCATATATGTAGCTAATACAGCTACAGAATTGAAACAAAAAAGTTCCAAAAAGCTTTATCTTTACTATTAACTATTACTTGTGTATCTTAATAAAACATTGAATATTATTATACACTTATAGAGTATTCCATATTGTATACATTAATAGGAAGTTTGTAATCTGTTATGGACATCGCCCTTGATTTTCATTAGTCACCCCAGACACCGCCCTCTCCAGGCTGTGTCCTAACTCTCCAGCTGCTCCTTCAGGCCCTCTGTGGTTCCCGCCTCTCTCCGCTTCCGGGCAGACAGTGTTAGGGTGTGGTCCTCCTGTCTGTAGGTTCTCACCCTTGCTGCTCACTTCCTGGCCTCAGGGTTTTAATGCTATCTGTAAGTTAAAGGCTCCTGAGTAGGGATTTCCAACTCAGATCTCTGTCCCGCATTCCAGTCATACATCTCCCTACTCTCTTCATGTCTCTGGGTACCTACGAGCAGTTCCACACTCACCACATCCAAAACTGCACCTGCTCTTCCCAGCATCGGCTTCTCTGCTAGTCGTTCCCATTTCAGTGGACGGCAGCCACACCCTTTGGGCTGCTCCAGCCAGAATCCCTGTAGTCATCCTTGACTCTCACCCCCCACATCCAAACCGTCAGCAGACTCCACAGCTATACTTACAAAAACAAAGCCAGAACCGGAAGACTTATCACCTCCCCGGCAAGAGCTCTTCTTGTGCCCCAAAAACCTGTTCTCAACAGAGAAGCCAGGGCGACCCTGTGGAGTTCCGAGAGCCACCATTCCTCTACGTCGGCCTTAGGACAGCGCCCCACCTCACTCAGAGGAAGAGCTGACGTCTGCGCCTTGGCCTCCAAGCTCTAGTGCAGCAGAAGCATGCTCAGACTTGGGGATTCAGACAAGAACAAATTCAAGGAACCAACAGTGCTGTGAGCCATGCTCCCCCAAAAGAATGCTGACATCCGCTACAGTGGAAGACCAACCTGAGCCAGTCCTGTGCTTGCTAGACCACATCTGCCAGGTAACCCTCATTTCAAGTGCCTGCATCAAGACAGATCAACAAAGGGGAACCTACTTACATGGGGTCAGCCAGGATGAGGAAGGATTTGAAAGTAAACCACTTGAGGGAGTGACGTGGGAATCAATCGTTACTTTTAATATGGACAAGTGATAGAACAGAAAGGGAGTCTTCAGTGGATTGGAATGCAGTCGTGACTATAACCAATGAGCTATCTTGAGAAGTTTCCTACACTAGGCTAGATTCCCTTGGTAAGCTCAGCACCCAGCCCGTCTTACTGGACGGGTTGGTAGTTCTAGGTAAGACCTCTCCCCCCACATTCTAGACAGCTAAAATTAATTCTGTTTCAATTTGGCTAGGGCCATAGTACCAGATATTTGGCCAAATACCAGTCTTGCTGTCTGAAGATATTTTAAAATGTGATTAACATTTAAATCAGTAGAACTTGGATTCCCCTCCATTATGTGGTGGGTAGGCTTCATTGAATCGGCTGAAGGCCTTAAGAGCAAAGATGAAGGGCTCCAAGGAGGAAGGATTTTTTTCTGCAAACTGCATTCAGACTCAAGACTGCAACATCAACTCTTCCCTAGGGTCCTAGGCTGCTCTGCAGATTGCAGACTTGCCGATTCCTTAAAATGAATCTGGAAACACACATGAGAATGTGTGTGTGGACTATGTTCTCAAAGGACTTAGTGCCCCATAAAGCAAGCACTGTCCTCACTTCCACTTTTCCCATCTTCAATTTAAATATATATATATGTGCATCTATATCTAGAACTATATATCTATCTCTAAACACAAATGGTCTATGTCTGGCAGGTTATATGAGATGGTTGCATAATGAAGATGTTTAAACACACATTGGCTGTTTTTAATTTTATCATGGAATTTTTTTTTCCTGTGTTCTGTTATTTTTGTCCTTTGGTGTGAAAAACTATTTTTACAATTTCATTTTAAGAACTGATCTAAATTGAAAGTAAAAATCTCTACTTTGAAATGTTTTCTTAGGTGAACATCTCCACAATCTCTTCCTTTTACTGAGTTCACAGTCGAAAAAAATTAAGACATAACACTCAGGTTACATGTCACAGGCCTCAGTTAAAGTTCTGGTACAGTGCCACCGGCAGTCACTGGGTCCCTGTCTCATTCCCTTTGTGGAACCCTGGTTTTACTAACAGCATCATTGAGAGGTTTCGCTTGAGGACACACAGGGATTTCAAACTGGGGAGATTTTTAGGGTGATTTCACCAGAAAAATGCTTCTTGGATGATCTTGAAAATTATTAGGTTTGGGTTTTGAGCTTCAACTGTCCCATCCACATGGGCTGTCCCAGAGAACAGTCCTGGGAACCGAGTTAAATAAGGGAAGTTCAGCTTGAAATGGGGACATGGTGGAAATTACAGAGACAGGCCTCTATCCACGAGAATCTGTGGTCCCTATTTCTGGTCAGTTATCTGCAGGTGCCTGAAATTTCTCTGGGCTGCTCAGAGAGATGCCTTTCTTTCTTTACAATGGGTTAAAAGCCAGAGCTCTCCCTGATTTGACAAGCTTCTTTCTCCCCTTTCCTCTAAGCATTACTGGTTCCTCACTCCATTCGGGTCAAGGGTAAGTATGAGTGACATCCAGACCTCTTCATCACCATCAGGGAGCAAAGTCAGATGCCAAACCTGGGCTGATTAGAGGCCACAGTACTAGCTACCAGATCCCAAAACAGTGCTCCAGACACCACGGACCTTTCAGAGTTATTTGTTACTAACACAGGCTTTCAATATGCTTACTCCTGTATCTCAGCAACCAGTATAGGATCTATGTTAAGCATATGAAAAAACCATGGCCCCTGAGGACAAGCCCACGCTGCTGATCTGAAATTATCAGGAGTGATGCTGCGGCCTTCACAAGCGGCCGGCACCATAGGCCATTAGGGACGCGTACCTGGGGTGAGCACCCGTGGATTCTCCTGCGCCCCTCTTTCACTAGCAGCGTTCCTTTGAGAGGTGTGTGTTGGTCAGTGAGGCCCTGGGCACAGATGATCGGCATGTAGGAAGCCTAGCTACCACCTCTGCTTTCCAAACTCTCAATAAGGAACAGAGGTTGACAGTTACTAGGGCAACACTGAAGGCCAGTTGCTACAGAGTAGAAAAATGACATTACACAAAATGAGATCTTGTTGGAGAGGAAGTGACAAACAGGTTGGGGGGGGGGGGTTGGAAATAAACAAAATGATACCATGAGAATGATTACAAATACAAGTCAAGGAGCACAGAATAAGATCCTAAAATTAGGTCTGCTCCTCTCTCATGAGGCCTTTTATGAGTGTTCACTCAACATTCATGTATTTAATTAGGTGGGGCAATTATGTATTCAGGCCGACAGGGCCTCAGAATGACTCTTCCCATGTTCCTTCTACAGAACCCTAGTTTCACCCCACCTCTGATTTACTTTCTTCTCTATACCTCTCTTCCTTCCAATTTAGCTAATTCTGCAGCTCCCCAAGCTCAGCTCTTCAGGCCAACAGAAAACACTTACCAACAGCAGTACAACCTTTTGCAAAACCATCATGTTTTGAAGAAATAACTTACACTGCACCTAAGTTGTATCAGAAATGAGTAATGTCAACACAATAACATTTCACCAGAGACTGAATCTTGAACAACCAAGTACAGATAGAAACCAATCGTGTAGAATTTTCCAATTAATTTAATTTGTTATAAATTATTTAGCAAAGTTTCTAGTAGGGAGATTTCCTTTTTCTCCTAAGCCAAACTCGGGAATGGGATTTCTCAAGGCCGCCATTACCTCTTATTCATTATTCCATTCGTTCACTGAATAAATAATCCCTGGACACCTCCCAGTTCCAGGCTTTACTCTGGCTCTTGTCATACATCAGTGAGCAAGAGAGACAAATATCTCCATTCCTGTGGAGCTTCTGTTAAAACAGGAAGGAGCAGACAATCCATAGAGCACATAATAGTGAACTAGAAAGTACAGTGTGTTAAAGGATGGTAAATGCCAGAGCACAAAGGAAAACTGCAGGGGTAGGGATGTGAGCTGCAATTTTAAACAGAATGGTCAGGCAAACCTGATTTGAATGGATGTCTGAGTCAAGAGCTGAAGGAGATGGAGGTATCTGATGCAGTGGGGTGGGGGCGGGCAGCTCCAGGCAGGAGGAGGAAGCGGTGACCTACATAGATGTCCCTTCTATGTCATGGACTCCGGAGCTGATCTGTCAAGTTCCCCAGTGTGGGAAGGACGATTTATTTCCCTCCACGTTTCTGCTTCTTGGTTGGTCTATGGATCAAACTGGCCAAAGACAGATTAGCAGGAGGAAAGCTATTACAATTATATAAATATGCACAGGAATCTCACAAAAAATATGAGAGTCAATGAAGCAACTGGACGACGGGAACTTAGACACAGAAAGGGTGGTGGTTTGATTCAGGGCTTCTTTGGGGCACATTATGGGAGGCAGAGGGGAAGACGTGGATACAGGTGCCTTGGTGTGCAGACAGAAGCCTCTCTGGTGATGTAAGTCATCTTCACGGAGCTCTTTTCTGGATAAAGATGCCTTTCCTGTTGAGAATTTCCCTTACAAATGTTAATTTCCTTCACAAAAGGGAACATTTTTATTTTACTTAGGCAGCTGAGAGGGAGGTAGTTTTTCCTATATTGCCTGTCTGGTTCGCGACCTCTTCTAGCTCAAGACAAACAGCAGGCAAAGCAGTACCTTTTAGGTAACACATTCTGACCGCGTCCTACTACCTCTGGGCCACTTCTCCAGGCTGTTTGCTCTCTGAAGGTCAGTGCTGTAACCCAAGCTTCCCAGTGGCTGGAACAAATGCTGTGAGGCGACCACCGTCAGCCTCGCTTTGGCTGGGCACCCTGAAGACCCTTCGCTGTGAAGCCCAGGAAGGAATACAGGTGCTTCATGGCTCTGCGGAAGACATTATCGCCATCCGCTGCAGAAAAGCCCTTTCAATTGCTCTGTTATTTTTCAGTATCCGTGAATTCTGGGCACAGCCTCCCATTCCACAAACCTTCAGGCCTCATCCTGGTCCTGCCGCTTTGCCATCCAAGCTGACCTTCAAGATCATGGTCCAGCATCCCGATCCCTTCCTGTCCTCTCCTATCCCTGCCCCGGTGCACCGAGATCTGGACTTCTCAGGAGTGAAATTGGAAAAATCACATCACATAGAACAGCCAATGACAGCAATGTAAAATACCTACACTGCGCTAAGTGGAGAGAGACTGGGGACTTCCTTATCCCTGCTTTGCACATTCTCCAGAGGCAGATTTCCTCCTTGTGGAAGGCAGAAGCAGCTTTCAAAGCCACAGAATAATCAGCACATCCAGCTTTCCTCCGGCCAGCAGTCTGTGCAGGATTCAATGACATGGGGAGGGGACCCCTGCCTGCCTGTTGCGCACGCCAACGGGAAGAGAGCTCGAGGCTTGATCTTGGCAGCAGTTGTCTGAGAGGAACATTCTCAGCTCCAGTCTTCTGAAGCCCCTGACCTGCTAAGTGCATAAACCACAGAAAAGGCACTGCCAGGCACAAACTGTAAACAGTGGGGCACTGCCGCAGACGACGGCCTGACCGTGGGCAGCACTGCTCTTCCTATACTTCTGCATGTGGACTCTGCCCGTCCGCCCACACAGACACACGTCAGTCAGTCCTGCCCTTGTCTAGCACAGCGGAACACAGAGCTGCAGATGGCCGGAATATGCGAAGAGCTCCCTGTGTCCTGATGACAGCTCTAATTATGAACAATGTGAACAGCACTTTCAGCATCTACAAAACAAACCCTCAAAATGGTGAAGAAAGGAGAAGCTGATTGGAGTGGCTCCATTAGGGGTAAGCATTAACTTAATGTGTGCCATCCTTTAGTACTAAAGGAAACCGAGGCCCAGCGTGACAGCTCATGAATGTCCTCTGGGAACACAAGTCTGAGAGCCTCAGCCCCCGTGGCCTGGAGCCTGCAGATGTGCTGTGGAAGAAGCCCACCAGTCGGCGCTGCTGGAGCCCCAAGGAGACGGCGTCATGGGTCCCGGCCCTGGGCAGCTGCAAGGACAGCAAGGCCATGCTTCACCCAGGGGCCGACTGGTGACCACCGAGAGGAGGCTGTGCCTCAGAGGGCTCCCACTGCTGGGCTAGGCACTGCAGGCCCTGAGGGAGGAGTCCCCGGCTCACAGGTCAGGTGCGCAGCTGTACTCTCTGATCCCACTCCCGTGTGGGAGGAGTCTGGCCTCTTCGTTCCCATTCTCATGAACTTTCTTCCTTGTCTTGTTCTTCCTATAGGAAGAACACTCAACCTGATCTAGACACTGCGGTTCAGGCTGGGGCTCGGCCAGGCACAGAGAGACTCTGCGAACCCCTAGCCCACAGCTCGTCTTCCTGGCATCGGTACATAACCAGCCAGGACCCAGGGAGGGAAGAGGATCATTGGCAAGGCGAGGTTTGTAAAGAAGAGGCAAAATAGCACTGGAATAGGTGCACGGACCCCAAACCCAGGATGAGGAGGCTCCCTGGCTAAGGGAGGGACAATGTGAGTACCAAAAAGTAAACAAACAATGCAGTAATGAGTTATAAACCACTGAAAAGTAGGACGTGGTGCAGCCTTATAAATAATACATAAACAAATGGGGAAGTGGGCGGCTAAGCGCCCAAACTGGAAAATCATCACCTTAAAGACTGTCAGGCAAGAATCATACACAATAAAAATCTAGGGGGAATTCTGACAAGGACCGGGATATTTGCACAGTCTGAAAGAGTCAATTGCTCATTAGTTGTGAGGCAAAAAAGAAAAACAGTAGCTGTACAGTGGATAAATCAGACAGCCCCCTTCCAGGGGGATGAGAGTTAATGTCACCAGTAAGAACAGCTGGATTTGGCAAGTGTCCATAGCAGTACACAGAGAAGGCTCCAACCTTTCTTAGGTAGTATTCCTGCCCAGAGTGCATAATCTAAATCTAACCCCACACAGTGAATCTTCTAGTAATAAGGGAGAGCCAGACAAAAGGCAGCCACGGAAACTCTCAGATGAAAGAAGACCCTAGAACTCTGATTCTGGGTCACTCCAACAGTTTTCCACTCACCCCCGGGAGAAATCAGCCCTGGGTTTACTATAAGGGTTTACTCCTCCTTGTACAAGTGAACTACAGCTGGAAAATCTAAAGTTGGTTAAAATCCACAGACCTCTTACATAACCTAGCCCACACAGAGTCTTGCAGAAATAAATAGAATCAGCTCTCTCCTCAGAGATGCGCCTGTCAGTCAGCCACAACACCACTTTGCCTCTGCTTCTTAACTAAATTTTTTCCCTCTCCAACAAGACTGAATCACAGCATTCTCACCTGTCCACTGTGGCAAAAAGTGGATTTACCTTTATCAAATGGTTTATATTATTCTACCCTGGTTGCTGGGTCTCCAATCCCCTTTCCAAGTAAATTTTCAAAAATATACTGCATTAGGACATGTACAGTACATATAATAAAAATAACTCCCTTTACTGATCTGGCTATGGCTCACTGTAATTTGAGGCCCAGGTTTAGACATTAAAAATACATCAAATAATATCACCTCTTCCACATTATTTATCTAGACCATCTGTTAAAAACCATTAAAAGTCTATTTTTCATACCACCCTCCCATTACACACACACATACACACGCACACACAAACACACGGCTAGAAGAAACCCCCAGATGTCAAGCAGGCCCTGCCTTCGCCTGCTGAGATGTCAGGAGCGCTGCTTCGCTGAGACAATCACGGCCCCACTGGGCAGAGACAGGAGTTGGGTGAGGATGCTCCGGTCCTCCGAGAAGGGTTCTCTACTCAGCCAAACAAAGGCAGAACATCACTGAACCACTGCATTGTGTGGCCTGCCTCTCCACATCAGCTTGAGAACTGCTGAGGCGGCTGATGGCATTGAATTCCCCACTGTCTGAACAGTCCCAGGGCTCCCCTCATCGGAGCAGAGACAAAGGTTTGTAGATTTTGTACCAAAATAACAGAGTTTCATGGTGGCAAAGGGTTACCTAAGCAGAGCAGTGCTGTTACTCCACATTAGCCACTGAGAGGTGGTAACCCCACTAGAGCTGCATGCGTGCCGGACATTCTGGATAAGACCCCTCATCATCCCAGTACCTCAAGCGAAGAAGAGGCAACATCAACACAATGCGGTACCTTTGGAAAATAACCTCTGGCTTTGAATGCAAGACAGAAGCCGAGATCTGCTCCAGCCCCCGGAAATGAGAAGAGAGTGATGAAAAGGTACTGTCGTGAACACATTACACCTTTAAAGCGGTGAGAAACTCATTTAATAAATTGATTGAAGCCTGAAATCTAATTAAATCTACAGGAAGTATCAACCTGAAAATGCTAATAAGTTCACGCTCAAATCTTATCCACAGAAGCTCTGCCGTGCACCTTTAATAATGCATTATCTAAAGCATTTTCTCTATTCATTAAGGCAGGGCAGCAATATGACATGAATTATTTCTACACTCCAGTTCAGATACAAACATCCTCTGCAGGCACTTCTCTCCTCTCCAATCAAGCTGAGTGAGCCAGAGTTCTCAAGGCCTAGGATCTGCTTGTAGAAAGGGAAAGTTGAAACTTACTAAGGAATCGCATGTGCCTTTCATACAGAGCAGTGATGAGCTAAGTACTGTATTCATCTGTCCAACTAGCACCACGATTGAAATCATTTGAATGCACAAGACTAATAATGCAGAATCCAATGGCTTTGCGGGAACAAATGCTTCGGTCAGTTCAGTTTAAGCTGGAATCTAGCTCACTGAGCAATCTAATCAGAGCAACTGATAGTGCCATTCTTCCTGACCCTCCAAAACAGCAGCCAGGTTCCAGCAGTTGTGCTCCACCTGTGACCAGCAGCAGTGTGGGCACAGGGAAGCTCTTTTAAGGAGTGACCGGATGAAAACCTCAGTGCTGGGTCTGGATCTCGGCAGCATTTCCTAGCTGGCTTCCACCTCGACACAACACAGAGCTGCGTCTCAACTCAAGTCCCTCGGACAGCCTCCATCTAAGGGAGATAAGAGACCCAAGGATGCACAGTGCCTTACCCCATATGGGATGCCTGTCCCATACGGCCCACCCCTCTGCTGGATGGCTCCTTGCCCCTTTATGGACACACTGGCCTCCTTGCTGTCCCCTGAGCACTACTTTGCACCACTGGCCACACCCTCTCCTAGGCACACCACAGCAGACACTCCTGTGACTCACACCCACTTCCCGGTCTTATCACCTTCTCAGCGAGGCTTCCCTCACTGACCATCAGTCCACATTGTTCACAGGTTCTACATTGTGGACTTACCTACGCATTAACACTGCTTATAACCCCACATCTGCACTCGAGACACTTCTGCAGCTGTCCAAAGTGCTGAGTGATGAACAATCAGCATCACTCAGGCAGGCACTTGGCCTCCGGGATTCAGCTCTCATACTCTGAAAATCCTTTTTGCCATCTATGTAGTGCTACATTTTTGTTTTTGCTTCTTTTGATGATTTAGCTGTTTAAAATGGTCCTCACACACAGTGAAGGGTGCCATGTGGTGTTCCCAAGAGCAAGAAGGCTGTGATATGCCCTGTAGAGAAAGCAGGAGCAGCAGATATACTTCCCTCCGGCGTGAGTTATGCTGCTGCCATGAGTCCCTGTGGCCTAGGGAGGTGTGTGTGTGTACACAGTACATGACATCCTTGGACAGAAGCCATGTCAAAGTCATGCAGGCTGAGGATCCCTAATTGAAAAATCCAAAGGCTGGGGATTTAGCTCAGTGGTTTCGCCGCCTGCTGCGCAAGCACAAGGACCTGAGTTTGATCCCTGGTACCAAAAAAACAAAACAAAACAAAACAAAAAAGAACCACTGAAAAATTCAAAAACTGAAGTGCTCTGAAATTTGAAATGCTCCAAAATCTAAACTTTTGGACCATTTGGCCCAAAAGTTTTTAAGCAATTCAAGATCCAGATTTTCAGATTAGGTCTGCCGAACTGGGGAAGGCTCTAGAAACATGCCAAAGTCTGAAATACTGGTCCCAAGCATTTTAGATAAAGGCTGCTCAACCTGCAATAACTGGTTTGTTTGAAAGGTCGTGGCCAGAGGTGAATAGGAACCTAGCTCTCTATTCCCATAGGAAGAAAGGCTCAGTATCCACCCACTCAGTGTTTGCAGAACCACTGTCAACTGGATTCCTTCCCCTATGCCTCACCACATCCTCCTCGCCTTGCTCTATTCTGTCCACAGCATTTATTACTTACACACCATATTATTCACTGTGTTTAGTGTGCATATCTGTCTCCTGGTTGGGAGGAAGCACCAAGGGAGTATAGCATGAGCGGGCTTTGTTCACTGCAGTGTCCTGAGCGCAGCTGCTGGCATACAGTAGGCACACCAAGGGGAAAGTGAGTGTGGACAAGGACCTTCCTGCAGGACAGGTCACCAGTGTATCCAGGAAAAGTAAGGGACAGGGTGCAGATAGCTGCCTGGAGAGGAGTGCAGGGGAGGGAAGCCAGAGAAACACTCAGGGTCAGCTAGAGCCAAAGGAAGGGGTCTGAGCAGAGCAGGGAGCTTCCCCGCAGGCTCCGAGGCCAGGCACAGAGGTGGCACTGGGGCTCAAGACTACCTGTGCACTGGGGAGGTGCAGGTCAGCAGGGGCACCAGCTGCAATGGGTTGCAAAGAGAGGAATCAGTGTCAAGAGCAATCAGGACCCGGAAGGAAGCTCCCCGCCTCCATCCCAGGCTCCTAGGGGAGTGAAGCTCAGCTGGTCCCAGCACCCAGAAGGTGTCCTTTAATCCTTGATGAGTAGAATCCCCAATATGGTACCCTGGAATAAGCGCTACAGAGCTTTCTGCAACCTAGGGGCTGCAGGTCAGAGGATCTGCCTCAGAACTGGGGCGGGGGGCTTGACTCGGGCTCCACCTGCATCCTGCCGTGGAGTCTGTGACACACAGGCCAGGTCTCTCCCAGTCCTCATCCACTCCAGTGCTGGACTTGATGCTGGGACCTGGGAAGTAACTACAGCCCATCCTTCCCCAAATGAGCTTCCTTCCCATAGACCAGCTAGCTTACATGTGAGAAGTCGAACACATACCACCTGCGTCATTCAGTAACAAGCAGTCCATGAACCTTAAAACAGAAAAATCAAATTCTCACCTCCTCCCCAGCAGAAAGCATCAGACCCCATTATCAAGTTGAGAAACATACACTTAGAGGAGTTGGGTGTCATGGGGTGTCAAGGTCACAGAGGGAGTCAGGAACCTGTCCTCCATGCTCCATAATTACATCATTGCCCTCATGCTTTCAAGTAAGCTGTTATAAAGTATTACCCAAAATACTTTATTTCACATATTTCAGGAATTCATGTAATTTGATTTTTCATGGTGTCGATGGACTGTACAATATTTACATGTTAAAGACATGACAATTTAAAAGTAATTATCATTAATGTATAAAAGAAGCTAACATTAAGTGAAATGAGGACATGTTCTTGAGAGAGAATTTAGTACTGGCCATGCCCTGCCACTTCCATCTTTAAACAAATCATTTCATCTCTCTGGATTTTATTTTCCTCATCAATAAAAAGGGGATGACAAAGAGGTCATCTCTGACCATCCCACAGGACCAACTAAAGAGACTACAGATGTGGAAGGGTTTCCAGCCCTCAGCGATGGTCATGACAGACTTTAACACATGGATTTCCTGAGAGTAGACTCCTATTGAGCTCTGCGTCTGCACGTCAGTGGCTGAATAATACTCCTTGAATATTGGGAATGGATCTTTAGGTGCAATCCACTCACAGAGTGCTCAGAATGTGCTACATACTATATGTAAAACAGGAGTAAGGAAAATTGCCTGGGCTGATTGAAGTTGCAGAATACTTGGGGAGAGGATGCTCTGCTCATCCATTATGATGCTGATACAGCTTGCTGTGGGGGTCCCATCCCCCCACCCCTCGCAGTTCACTGCCACCAACTGCTCAGCGTCCAGGGCACAGAGCCAAAGGGGCTCGGCTTTAGCCCCACTCCCATCAGGTGTCTCGGACAGAAGCTCCCACTTTTGTTATGGAGGAAAAGCTCCATACAACCATCTCTGTACCTCGAAGGCGAGCCAGGGCGCACTCCCTGCTGCCGGCAGACCAAACATTTCTGATCACGCTGGGGGAACACTGAGCCTCAGAAGCAGACAGCATAACTCACATAAGAATCACCTGCAATGACTGCTGAGGGCAGGTCCTGCACCTGCTTGTCAGAAGCAATGCTTCCTGGCAACACTGTGCGGGAGAATGCCGAGTCCCCTCTGTCCGGGCTGCACTGGGGAAATGCTTCACAGAGCAGGAGGGGCCTGTCCCCTCCACTACGCATCCTTCCCTCTGCTCTGGTGCACAGCCCAGACACCCAGAGCCCTTCCTCGCCTTCCATCGGAGTCAAAGATCTCAGCCAAAACCTGCAGAAACTCGAATTGAGGTCTCCATGCAAACCCACAAGAGGGGCTGGGCCAGTTCCTTGGCCCTACTGATAGGACCCCTGCGACCAACAGCCCAGGAAGGGAGGCCCAAAGACCACCTTTCAGTGGGTGATAATTATGTGAACAGCAAAATGTCCTCGGAAATCTTGCTAGTAACTTTTGGGAAAGTAGATCTCCTGTCTGATAGAAAATGAAACACGAAGAACATAATATTCAAAACACTGCCCGCAGGTTCGTGGCTCAGACTCACTGGGGTGAGGGGGCACCCAACTCTCAGGGAAAATACGCTGAGTAACGTGTGCCACATCTTGCCCTGTTGTAGAAACTGACTAGAGAAATCCTGGAGAATCCCAGATTTTAGCCTCGATTTTTGCAGAAAATCCTAGACTGCAAAAGAATACCTAATCCCACCAGCAATAAAGATCTAAGTAGTCTGGGAAATATCTTGTTACAATTACTGCTACCAATGAAGTCAGCAGCCAACTAGACAGGTTATAACATTAGGGTGACAACGTGTCACAATGGGATTTGAGCTACTGCCACCCCAAGCCTCCACAAGGCCATTTCCCCGAGTCCCCAAGCGTCAGCCCCACTCCCCAGCCACAGCTGAGAGCCCTGACTAATAATGCAGCAAGCAGCCTCGCCAGACTGCCCCAGGCACTAATCAGAATGCAGCGGGCACCCATGATGTATGTTTTAATTAACTTCTTAGCAAGTCCTCTGTGTGCTGCAGTTAGCAAGGTTTCCTAGAAACGTAATACCCACGTGGACCTGTCACCTCCATTTCAACAGCAAGGCCACTGCCCTGGTGCTTGCTTTCCAGGAGTGTGGTATGCCGGATTTCCTGCATAAACCATCCAGAGGGATGGTATCGCTCTCTCCTACACTGGAAACCAGGAGGGCAACCTCAGCGGTCCCGGGAGGGCCATCTACAGGACTCAGCCGGCCACCAGGAGAGGCTGGGCATTCCTTCCTGGGTCACCTGTGGGCTTCCTACACACCAGGCACAAGTCCAGGGGAACAGAGGGAAGAGGACAGAAACAGACAGGCTGGAGGACAAATGCTCCCAGTGGACAACACATAGGGGCGATTCTCCTAAGCTTTTGTGGCTAGGTCAGTGGCCTCCATCTGGTTTGAGTTTCTCCACGTCTGGCTTCCCTGATTTCTCATCTCCTCTATCAAAGAGCCACCTCCCAGCCCTGCCTGGCAGCAGGGTCAAAGGACCCTGTCTCTTGTGTCCTTTTGTGGTGCCATCTCCCCAGGAAAGTTAGCTAAGGCTCCCAGTCAGGTACTTCTGGGGTCTGGTTCTGTGACCACTGTGGGTGTGGGACACTGAATATTCAAATTACTTACAGTTGCTCGTGGCCACCATGCAGCAGTCTATAGAGCCATGGCAGCCGAGCAAAGAGGAGCCCTGGGCAGCCATCTGGCCTGTGCCTCTCAAACTGTAATACGCACACTGTTCCCAGGAGATCTTGTCAGGGGGGAGGCTCTGATTCAGTAGGTCTTGGGTGGGACCCAAAGCCCTGCATCTCTAACATGCTTCCTCTATGGAGGAAGATTCAGCCGTTCCTTGAACCACTCTTGGAATAGCAAAGATCTAATGCAAGGGTCTTGCTAAATGCAGACACACTGGCTGTGTTTAAGCAAAATACCAAATAGAAGATAAGGCAGGTGGGTAGTCCTTGGCCTCCAAAACACCCATGGTGGTTTGCCTGACAGCAAAAGCGCTGCAAAGTCCAGCAGTACTAGAAAGCCTGCCTGGAAGTCCTGGAGGTTCATGAGAAAGCTGCCGGGCAGGACTGGGGAAGGAGAACTGTCCTGCGTCACAGCCGTGGAGAGTGAGTGGGAAGAGCCCAGAACGGCAGGCTGCAGCAGGCTGGACACCGAGCTAAGAATAAAGCACTGTTTCCAAGCATGACAGCCACAGAGTTTGAACTCTGAGCCTGCAGGTCATCAGTCCACAGTGCTTATGGTAGAAGACTGAGTATTAACTCGTCCGTTAGGAAGCAGCTGCATACTGTCGGTACTGAGGAGTACACCACTGAATGTCCACACAGACAGGTGGCTTGGGCATGCTGCAGTAACACACGCAGAACATGCCGGTGGCCAGGGCAGTCTGCAGCCTCAGGACTTGAACCAGAATTCGTCAAGAACTACAGCCTCTTTTCTTCACATAAAGGGAAGAGGGAACTTGTTTCCCCATGTAAATGTATGAATTTTCATGTATTGCTCTAGGAGCAAATGCATGCACATATCAAAATCTGTCTAGGATTAGTTAACATGTGCTGGTGATGGATCCCAGATTTAGTGTCTGGTTTCTACTCATGATGAGGATGCCTAAACCTTCACTCACCAATACTATTACAGGAGAATACACAAGTTAATTCTAGCAGGGATTTTTTTTTTTTTTTACAAAATTGAAAAAATGTGTTTTGTTCTCCCCAATCCCTGGTGGTGGTCTGGTTGCTCACAAATTCAGACTCAAATCTGAATCAAATTTTAGAGTGTTTCTCTCCGTATTACAAAAAGAACATTCCATTCTTTCAGTGAATGCTGGGATGGGCTGCAAATTTTCTTTCCTACACAGGAATCATCATCATAAGAACAAGGAACAAGAAGAGGGAACAGAAAGCCTGCCCCTTAGGACACGGGAGGGGAGAAAGAGAAAGACAGGAAAAAATGAAAATATTCACCTGTGGGTCTTCCCCTCCTCCTGATGACCCCACGGCATTAGGAAAGAGCAGTCTATTGTATCGGTGAAGGTAAAAAAAAACCTAAGCAGAGCGGCTCTGGCTATGCTTCCGATTTGGGACTCTGATAGACTGCCTTGCAGAACGCAGTCTACAACAACATAAGGTGCTGCAGGAGCTCAGATGCAGTTTGTGTCCCCAGAGGTCGCTGTGGAAAGTTCCTCGATGCTGGGGGGCGGGGGCGGGGGGCTGGTGGACGGTGGTTACGTCACGAAGGCATCGTCCTTGGAAGAGTAACGTAGCTCTCTCCTGGGACCCCGATTAGCTCCCCCAAGAGTGGGCTGTTAGAGAAAGGGTATGCCTGGCCCATGAATCTCTCTGGCTCTCTCTTCCCTGTGATCTCATCCATACACTTTCTTGTCACCGTTACACCACCTGACGTGATCTAACCAAAGGGCCCGCCCTACCCTGGACATTCAGCCTCCCCCTTTATGACCACTTTTCTTTATAAAGTACCCCACCTCCAGTGTATTTTGTAGCAACAGAAAACGGACGGATACAGTGGACAAATCAGGATAAACCTGCTGGGCAGGCTCCTAAGCATTGCTGCGCCTCTGTCGGCAACGGGGCAAAAAGAGACCCAGATATTATGCAGGAAAGGCAGTGAGGCGAGGGCCAGAAAACCAGGGCCCCAAGGCGAACGCAAGGGGAGCCTCACCCGGAGCGCAGCGCCCTGGGTGCCGGCTGGGACCCCAAGGGTCTGCGTGGTCAGGGAGATCTGAGAGGCAGGTGGAGGGAGCACAGCCTCGCTTTCCCTCATCAGCCCACTTCGGTCCACCAGACCCAAACAGGAACCACAAGGCCCCTCTTAGATTCCCGCACGAGTCCTCCGTATGCAAAGGAAGGAACTTCACCTTCCACAGGCACCAGGACGCAGGCCGGCAGAGGGCGCGCGGCCGGAGCGCTGATGCTGACGCACACGGGGACACAGAGCAGCCTGCGGCGGGGCACCGCGCAGGCCGCCCGAGCTCAGTCAGGACCTCCCCCCGCCCGCGCCGTCCTCCTCCCGAGCCTGGGAGTCAGTCGGGGGCGTCCGTCCTGCGCTCCGAGATGCCCGCTCGCTGCGTGCCTGCCCCGGCCAGGGCCCCGCTGGCTGTGGGCGTTCTGCGAGCAGTCTCTGGAGTCTAAAGAAAACTCAGGATCTGTGGACTCCCAGGTAAGGAATTCCTGCCCTGTATAAAAAACGAATCCACTCCAGATAGAGGATGAAGGACTTCCTCAACTTGTCATCGAAGCCAGAAACCATGCAAGACAAAAAAGAGTCATGGGTGCATGCCAATGTAAGATTGGTAGAGCAAACATTCCTAAGCATCCAAGAGAAACAGCAGGCTGCATCTGAGCCGAGATGGGCCACAAGCAGTGTGGAGGTGCTGAGGAGGAGCTGTCAGGGACTGGGGCTGCGCAGGCACAGGGGGAGAAGCTCACGCGCACGGAGTGGGCGACGCCCCCTCACCGCAAGGCGCTGACTCCGCTGAAGGAGTCCAGGACAGGAGGACCAGGCCCAGGACAGTCACTCTGGAGCGTGGGCGGGGCACAGGGGGCAACACTGGCCGGGACATGCAGCCAAGTGGCCGTGGACACGGGAGGCCCCTCCCACCGCCATCAGGGCAGTGCTCCCGATCACCTTGCAAACAGCGCCGCGGGGCCGCGGGGTCCCTTCCTCCCGGGCCCTCGGCCCTTGGCGCACAGAGCGACTCACTGCCCACTGCGCCCCTTCTGTCCCGCCCTGCACAGCCTCCCGGTCCAAGCGTCAGTACGTAAACCAGCGTCTCTGCCGGGCCCCTGGGTTCCAGAGCTGTCCCACAAGCCTCAAGAAATGTGCTCCAGTTGTTTCACTGGAGAGCAAAGAAAAGGCAGTGACTGAGGGAGGACACAGGCTTGGGCTTGGGGTTCAAATGCAGACCCTCCACTTACTAGTGGTGTGGTTTATGGGGTCACCCAGCCTCCCCATGCCTCCGTTCCATCTTTGGTCTGAGCAACAGCGCCTACTTTAAAGGGGGTTTGTAAGAATTAAACCGAATGCATAAAAGCACTCGCAATGTCCTGGCAAAACATAAGCTTCAGTTTGTTGTTGCTGTTGTAATTGCTGCCATTATTATTATTATTATTATTATATTATTATTAACTTTGGGGCTGACCTAAGAATACGAGTTGAAGAATTTCACTCCTGGCCCACATCCAAGTTCCTTGTCTTCATCTGTCAGAGAAAAAGGAACCTTCTTTCAGCACTTGACTCAGTAAAATCCCATCCCCAAAGAAAAATGGCTGTTCCCCTCCTCTCTCTGTCAAAGGCATTTCTTTCCTTCAAGTTTGCAACTTCCTGCCTCATCTGATATCCAGGACATGGCACAATGTGTGGTCACATAATGGCAGTAATTATGCAGGAAAGGTGCACACTCCTCACTCTAGATTTCTTACAAGTCAAATTCATTCCCAAAAAATGGGGGTGGGCATAATATTTTGGTGTACTATGTGCCAGTACTGAGGAAGCAGAGGGAAGGTGGGGGTCTGAACAGCAGTCAGGCGCGGCACCCGTGCAGCCCCAGGCAAGGAGCACTACAGAGTGGACACTCTCGGTGCTTGTGAGCGGACTGGCCTCCGTCCTTCAGATATTGGGGATACAGAGCCGATCAAGGGGAAGGCATGACCATGTCCCTCGAGAGCACAGGGTCTGCTGGGCAGAGCAGCTAGAAAGTCACCTGGCCACCAGGGACAGAGTGCATCACAGGCGTTGGTTCCACTAGGTGGGCACATCATCATCTCCATCTTACAGAGGAAGGGGCCCAAGAAAGGGTCGCTGCCAGTAAGTAGGGGAGGCAGGGTCCCCCCAGGTCTGGCCCATGACTGTGCTCAAGCACCGCGCCCTGACTGGCGGCTAACACCTTCCACGGAAGATGCCCGGTGTCCTGGGCGTCAGGCCACCTTTTGCTCCAAAAACTGTCTTCCTGTGAGCTCATCAGCAGTCTGGGAACTGAACAAAATCTTCACACAGGGAGAAACGGAGAGGACAGACTTCTCTGAGGCAGAAATAAATCAAGGAAGCAAAACATAATAACGGTTTAAAAATTTTGCCTCAACATGATATCCTCTTTCCACTTTGATCCACTGAAGTCCATCTGGAAGAAAGTGGAAATGGATTTTAAACGATGAATGGTAAGAGGAGGAAAATAGGTTTTCTGAGCCTGCTGCCACGGGGTCACGGCAGAGAAGGGCTGACTGAAGGAGAAAAACACACAAGGCATTGCACAGGCCCAGTGGCCACAAACCGCTCGCAAAGCCATGTTTGCTGTAAAGCTCTGCACAGCGGAGGAAGAAGTCCTGCTGGGCAGACTCTGGGGCCTCATGCTGCCCCTCTGAGATCAGGCTTCTGCACGTTACTGCCCATCCCTACCACCTCTCCTGTTCTTCGGCCCCACCCTATTAGGCCCTTCTTTTCTGGGAAATTGAAGCACAAAAAAAAGGGTATAAATTTTGCTCTGCCATCTGTAGCAATGACTGTTAGCTGACGTGTCGATGGCTGCAGTCCATGGGCGAGTACTGTAATGAGCCCTACCTCACAGCCTCTGGAACCCGAGCGTAAGGAAGTTAATGACATGGGCTTGATGACACAGGTTTTGGGGTGGACGGTCACCCTCTTTCACCATGGCTGGGGCACACAGAACGGTGCAAGGGATGGAAGCACAGGAGTCATTTAATGACAAGACTGGGCTCATCTCTCCTACAGCAGATGGGGAAGTGACGACCAGGTCCTCCTCGAGGGCAGCACCCAAGCTTTTGCCCAATCAGTCTCGATCTCCAGCCCCGAGCCAGACTTCCTTCAGCCAGGCCCCACCAGGCTCGCTGCTCCCCAGCCTGGCCCATCAGCAGGTGGCTGTTGAGTCACTTCTGGCTTTGTTAGGTTTTCAAGGACCCAGAAGTAAGAAGCCACCATTTCCTGAGGACCTACCACGTATCAGAGCACCAAGCCTCCCTTCATCCCTATGTATTGATCTCCACTGCAGAGAGGCAAAGATAGGCCCAGGGACCTAAACGACGTGCCCAAAGGCACACAGCACAGAAGCTGCAAGCCCTCCGTCACCAGGCTGCCCTTGAAGCAGACGAACTCACTGACAGCACTGACCCCACCGCTCCCTTTATCCTCACCCTGTCCCTGCTTTGTCCCCCCAGTGCTGGTCGAGGACGGTAACATTTCGCCAGCCCCATGCCAGCCACGCTGCCCAGCAACTGCAGGTTAAACATGACTGAAAGGCAGGAGAGACGCAAAGCCAGCAGCAGAGCTGGTTTTATCATCTACCACATGCTTAGGCCAGCTCTGTACCGAGGACCTAAATGCTCCCACTGACCTCCAGCCTCTGCAGTCAGTGCCTAACTGAAGGGGCACAGGCTCCTCGCCCTCCGCGGCCCAAACGTGCCCCATGTAGTAATGTCTATCAGCCACCGACAGCACCAGATTCCTCTGGGATAAGCAGTGATGCGTGTGTTTGCCTGTGAAGACCTGCAAGCGTCATAATTCAAGAAATGCAGACAGCAGGCTGGGCAAGATGCCCGAGATAACTGAAACCGACCCATAACTCACCAGCCGCCGTGGAAAATTCTACCACTTTGTACACTTTGCTTCCATAGCTAGAAATCAATTCAGGGGTACATGATCAGATTTCCCATCAGAAAATGTTCATTACAGATCTCAGCTCACCAAAATTAAAACATGAAACCTAAAAATTAAGTATAAAATTCTCAATTTCTTAAGTTTGTACAACCACAAAAAAATCATGTAAGTGGGAATACTCCTTAGGGTCTTGTTATGTCCACAAGTATCTCAACAGGGATTCTAGGAAATAGGAGAGCTAAGAGAAAACACACACACACACACACACACACACACACACACACACACACACACACACACACACACACACACACACACACACGGCTCTACAGGCTCTAACTTTTAAATTTGGGCCATCTGGGTGAATGGCAGTTTTTCATGGCCACTTTGAACTATCATGTCTGGGAAGATTCCTTCTCTGCTGATGGCCAGTTTCATCTGCTTTCTGGTGCAGAGCGCAGGTTCCTGTGGCAGGGCAGGCTGCTGGCCTCAGGTCTCCTCTCAAGGCTAAGCGAGCAGAAAGTGGGTATAGTCAGGCAGCACAGTTTGGGGACAGGAAAGGTGTTTGAACATGCTAAGTTAGAAATTTATCTCTCATCACCAGTTTAAAACTCACTCAGTAGGGATTTCTAGAAGTTCAGGTAGCCATTAAACAATCTCTAAAGGTAGTTTTAAATCTATTCCCTGTACTTGCCTGCCCTTTGTGTTACTGCATGAAAGCCTGCTATGGCCCAGCAGGATAATTTGGATCACTGCTCTCCCATCTGGTCAGGGCTAAATTCTTTTTAGACCTCAATCCAGGAAGAAGTCATTCCTTGTCTGCAGCATACCCCAACAGATAGTCTAGAAATATTAATGTGACATTAGCTAATAATGAACATTACAAATTCGTAACTTGCTTTCTCTTAACATGCATTATTTCCAATTTTATTCACTTTTATTTTTTTACCTTGAATCAATTTTTTAAATTTATTAGTACGTTTGCATTACATAGCAAATACATCCCTCGTATGGAGTTGATACAAGTCCATAACACATCTTAATTCCTTTTCATCCCTTTTCCTTCCCCTTTTGTACCTCCCTCTACCGCTTGATCCCTTTCTCATTGGAAAAAGATCTATCTCCTTACTTTCAATTATCTATCTTTTATTTTGCTATTTATATTTTGGGTTCCTTATGTAAGAGAAACTGCAATATTTAAGCCTGTGTGCCTGATTTATTTCACTTAATATTATGGCCTCAACATAGTACTTCACTGTATATAAATACATTTTCTTTATCCATTCATGTTTTTTAAATTTATTTTTTATTAGTACATATTTGCCATACATAATGACCACATTCATCATAGAGAATTTGTACCTGTACATAACATATATTAATTCTTCCCATTCATCTGTCGATGAACATTTAGATTTAGAACATTTAGATCTATCATGAATTGTGCTGCTATAAATGGGTATGCATGTACTGTGGGAGAGTAACCCTGACCCTGGTCTCCATGTTAATCTTGTGGACTGAACTGAACATGAAACACGGTAAACCCCCTCTTAAGGAGGAAGGGATACATGAAAATAGCACAAAAGCTAAGCTGTAGTAGTTTTCATTCCTTTTTCAATTTAAAAAAACCTGCTTCTAAGCCTTCTATTGTTCACCATAACTCAGCTAACCACCATCCTAAATTCCATTACTCAATATAGAAAGTCATTTTGGACAAAGACCCACGTGTTTCTAAGTATAACTGGCAAACTGGAAAGCCCTTCAACAAATTTAAAGGAACAACATGGAGAGCAAATCTACACCCAGGCATGCTGAAGAGGCCGAGAGAGGAGTCTAGGTCATGCTCCAGAAAAACCTACTTGTTATTTCATCATGTGCACAATGTCTTTCAGAACCACAATCTCCAAAGGGTTGCTTCAGACCTTCCTCTCCAGAGTAATTTTTCGTTATCACGCATTTGCCCACATTTGTCCTAAAACTTTAATTGGGACAAAGACGTGTTTCGACAGCCCGACGTCAAACTACTGAAGTCGAGTTCTAATCAAGACGATGATGAAAGCCCTGGCAGATATGTTTTCTGTACCTCTGCAGTTTACATGGGACTGAGGCTCGTCCTTGGGCACAACAACAGCAGCAGCACCAAATGGACCACAGACAGCCATTCCGAGTGTGAAGTACAGTCAACCGAATGGATGACCCCTTGTGAGGACCAATGTGCTGATAGTTATGGAGGAGAAGCCAGGCATTTGACACCAACCTGTGTGCCAGGAGCCATGGTTTTAAGACTGCAGAAGGCCCACAGAAGAGTGCGCCTCCTAGCCTGGGCATTCACACCACGGACACAGAGCTGTTCCTCCAGGCTCACATCACACATTTGTGGCATTTTCCTAATCACGCTGGCCCCGGTCCACTCATTTAGGAAATCACTTTTAAGAGTAGGTCAAAAGGGGGCCAGGGATTTAGCTCAGTGTTTCCGCCGCCTGCCTCACAAGCGCAAGGACCCGAGTTCAATCCCCACTATCAAAAAAAAGAAAGCAAAACAACAAAAAAAAGAGGTCAAAAGTTAAGAGCTTCCATTTACCATGAACAGCTATAGAATTTAGTTCCATACTTTTTCTCCAACTAGTGACAGGATCATATGGCTTTTTCCTTTCCTCTGTTAAAATGATGACTTTTGGGGGTGGATCTTCCAATGCTGAACCAACACTGCCATCCCTATAACAAAACCACTTTCTACATACTGCCAGATCTGACTTCTAATAGTTTTGTTAAACAAATTTCTATCTATGTTCATACTTTTTTCTTCTATTATCTTTATCCAGTTTTAGGATTAGCACGATGTTGTGTTCCTAAAATGAGGGGAGAAGTGTTCCTTCTTTTTTCTGCTTTAATTGTTTGATACAATTTATCAGTTAAAATGTATACGAACCTGTTGTCATATAGGTAAGTTTTCAAGCTAGGAGTATACTTTCTTTAACAGGTGCTATTCAAATTTTATATTTCCTCCAGAGTTAGTCTTCCAAGGTACTTCTTAGAAGTTGTAAATTTATTTCAAAACAGATTTTTGTAATATGCTTTCTATATCCTTTTAAATTCTGTAAAATCTGTGGCAATGTCTCCTAGGTCTTGATATTTTAATTTTAAAAATGTATAATTGATATTGTGTAACAGGAAGTAAAGGAGCAGGGGAAGTGGGAGGGGTAGGGGAAAAGAAAGAAGCGAAAAGAAAAAATATGAGACAAGGAAAAAAATGGAAACAAAGTCTTTGCAAATAGGGAAGGGTGGAGGGGGTGAAGGGAGGGTAGAGGAAGGGGAAAAAAATAAGAAGAAGGTACTCATGTAAAGGTACAAGATCCCAATGATGAGTGTAACTGTATTTTATACCTAAAATGGACCGATAAACTTAATGGGGGAAAAAAATTAACAGCTTCCAGGCAGGTTCACCTCTCAAGAAAAGCCACCTGTAGCCCTGGTGGGAGACTCCCTGTTAGCGCTCCCCAATCTTGCCATTACAGCAGAGCAACCTGGTATCCAATGAAGTAATTAAGGGCAAATCAAAATAATTACTTGACATTTCTTGCAATAACCATATGAAATTTCTAACCCCCTCAATCAAACCAGATCAAAAGTAAAATGCATTTAAAGAGACTTAGATAAACTCAGCATCTATAATAAGTTACTACGGAAAACCAGGGTTCTGAGTGTTACCCACCTTTGAATAGCAACATTTAAAATGGCAATATTCATAGTGCTCTTCCTCTACAGAGATGAAACTTAAGGCCGAACAAGCCACACAAATGAGGCAGAGTGGCAATTCCAAGCAGGGCCAGGATGAGGGAGAGGAAAACAAGGTATCCTGAGGGCAAAACTGAAGTAGGTACTGCCTTCTAGGCTGAGCCAATGCCCACCCTCAAGTTCCTGCACTAGGCTTGCGGCAAAGCACAGCCGTCCCCTTTTACATCCTGGGAGTGAGAAGAAAAACACAGCAGCCAAGCAACTGCATGGGGAAAAAACACCAGAAATGGCCCGGGGCTGTGGGCTCTTCCAGAACAAAGATTCAGGGCAAACATAAACTATTGGACAAAGTTAAGAACAATAAAAATTCAGAAGAAGCATCTGTCTATCCATGTGCAATGGGCAGAGGAATACTATAAAAGCAAAAGCTGTAAATCTATGCTATGCGCCACTTATTCTAAATCAATCTTATTTTAATCTCCAAAACAATTCTTGAAGACAGATGTCATTATTACTATTGCTATTACTCTTGAAGAAATAAGAAAAATAAAACAGAACCATTTAGTAAGATGAGTCAGATCTAAGAACTGGTAAATGGCGGCACTAGACTACGCTGTTATCCTGAGTATTTTTTAAATGAAGTCTCACATACAAATGTCATTTTCACAGAAAACAGAAAACAATAAAAAAAAAATACGTAGCAGCATGTTCCTAGAAAGAAACCACTTCACACATCTTCGTACCCTGGCACAGACTTGGTGAGAAACTTTATCTTACCTGTAGGAACCAGCCCACGAGCTCTAACCTGACCCGGGGTGACGAGGATGAACGCAAAGGGACACAGAACTGGGTTAAAATCTGGCCGGGCGGCTCTCGTCTCCGTCTGACATAGACCTGCGCACCTCGGCTCCATTCACTCAGACACGGGGGCGAGCCACCAGGGATCCACGGGATTCGCCTGTCTCCCTCCCTCCCTCCCTCCGTGGTACTTGACGGGTAAACAACAGGATCTTCTCAGCTGTTCGCGCTTCTCCCTGCCGCGTGTCAGCTCGCACGGCCTCCTTCTCAGGGCTCACTGAGGAGGCGCATTAGGCCTCGTCTTCCACCTGGTGTCTCCACCACCTAATGCGGAGAGGTCCAGAGGACACAGGAAACCAGCCTTTTTGTTGTATGAAGAAACGGAACAGCCAAATGCGGCTTGAGTGGGGACAGAGGAAGGATGCAGCCCAGCTCTCGAAAGCTGGCTGGGCCATGGTCCCGGTCAGGGGATCCCGGAAGGACTTCCACGAACCATGCAACTAACCTCCACATCCCCGTGAAACTGAACATGGTGCTCACGCAGCGAGGGAGAGGCGGCGGGTGGAGTCCGTCCAGGCGCATGAGCAGGGCTGGGACTCCAAAGAGCACCAAGTACTTCACGTAGAAAAACAGCACTTGGGCCAACGCCAGTCCTCCTGAAAGGCAGAGGGACCCATCAGACACACCAGCAGCGTGTGGTGCCCAGGAGCCAAGCAGCCCCGCTTCCTCCACTCAACTCACACATTTAAAGCAGAAGATGTTTCGATTCACACATGGTGAAATTTCCTTTATTATTGTGACAGGCAACAGGACCTCTCAGCAGTCATGCTTTCATAGGTAATGGGAAAAGGAGTGCCTAAAACTATAGGTAACATTTAAAAACTATTAGAAAGGGAAAAACATCTTTTCCAAATCCTTTTAAAATCTGTATCAGCTCACACTCTATAGGAAGGCTAGAATCAAAAAGTCAAATCAACAAGTGTTGGTGAAGATGTGGGGAAATTAGGACCATCATAGAGCAGGTAGGAATGTGAAATAGGGCCGCTGGTCTAGAAAACAGTCTGGTGGTTTCTCAAACAAGAGCTCCCATATGACCTAGGAGTTCCACTCTGGTATGTCCCCAAGAGAAATCCAAGCATGTCCACACAAGCTTTTACGGAGATATTCATAGAAGCATTATTCATAATAGATAAAGGATGGAAACAGTCAAACAAATCATGGTCTATCTCAGGGATGGCGAACTTTTTAGAGACAAGAGCCCAAAATGCAACCCAAAACTCACTTATTTATTTAAAGTACCAACACTGCAATTAAACCTGAATACTGAGGTTTTAGTTTAGAAAAAACAACTCATAAATTAACATTTTTTGTCTTAAAAGAAAAATAACAGGCATGCCATAGGCTCATCACTGCTGGTCTACCCACATGATGGGATATTGTTTCACTATAAAAGGAATGAGGCACTGACATATGCTGCAACACAGAGGGACCTGGAAAGCATTATGCCAGTCACAGAAGGCTGCATATTACAGGACTCCACTGATATGGAGTCCAGAATGAGGAGACCCACAGAAACGGAGGGAAAATTAGTGATTGCTCAGTACTTGGGTAAGGAAGGGATGGGCAGGTTGGAGGACACAGCGGGAGAAAACTGGTAGCTACTGGTAGGATTTGGTTTTATTTGTTTGTTCGTTTGTTTTGTACCAGGGATCCAACTCAGGTCCTTGCGCTTGCGAGGCAGGTGGCGGAACCACTGAGCTAAATCCCCAGCCCTGGTAGGATTTGTTTGGGGGAAGATAAAACTATTCAATAATTGACAGGAGATGACAGTTGTACAAATTTGTAAATGCACTAAAAACCTTTGATATGTAGACTTCAAGTGGGTGAACTGTATAGTATGTAAATTATATCCCAATACAACTGTTGGAAAAAAATAAACAAGCAAACAAAAAACCCTACTGCGGCCCTGTGCTGCACAGCCAGTGGCCTCTTGGTCCTTCCTAATGGGGAAGAAAGCAGGCATGGGCATCAGATGCCATGCACAGTTGGAAATGAGGTGCCAGTTCCCCAGTGGGAATGACCCACAGCTCCAGGTGAGACTCAGGGGCTCTCCTGACCCCCACCTTCCTCAGGAATCCTAGCTGAGCACTGTTAGCAGAATGCAACCTCTTCACCCCAGGAGGCAGAAGAAGGCCACGGCTCCATGCTGACTGGATATCATCCACACTGGCCTTGGCTCCAGAGGGGGCGAGCAGGTCCTCTTGGCAAGGAGAAGGCCAACGTCAAAGCACCAGGAGAGAGGGCTGATGGCCATGTGCCATCCAGCCTCCCTGTGTGCAGGGAGACACTGCAGGACATGCTGATGCAGGGGACCAGGTAGTCTTCTAAAGAAAATGATTGAGGCTCAGAGAGGAACCACAGAAAATACTACTGTCTGACCTACCCAAGGATCTTTGAAATAATTCACTATGATGAAGTGTGTGGCTATAAACAGTAGCTCTGTACTGGAAGAAACACAGAAGCCATTTTTTGCATATAAAATTTGGGGTGCTAGTAGGTCAATTGTGAAAGCCATATTGTCCTGCAATGGGAAAAGCTACCAGAAAACCTCAGGAATTGCTATGTCTTGCTCTCATTCAGAAGTAACCAAACAGGTACTTCAGAGATGGAAAACAGGCACGCCTGCTGGAAAGGCTAAGCATGAACTTTCAGCATTCCTGGATGTGTTTAATAAAAGTCAAGATAAAAAGCTGATGTGTGTGAATATACAGGTATGTATGGTACACGCCACAAACATTCATCAACAAGTGAGATATATGCGCTGCCAACAGCACCTGCAAGGCATTGAGGGCACATGACCACTCCGAGTGGTAAAGAAATCAGATCCCCTGGCTGAGATGGAAACCAGGGGCCCTTTAAAACAGTCCGGAATAAATCACCACGCTACAGTCCGAAGGGTCTCGGAGTCTACAGCCATCCTACCCTGAACGCGCCCACTTGAGTCTGAACTCGGAAGCTAAGCGGGTTGGGCCTGACTAGTACTTGGGTGGGAGAGAGGTCCCAGAGCTGGGGAGGGCAGGGCCAAAGAAAGGATGGCTGGCTACAGAGCATAGTGCTTCCAGAGCCCAGTGGAAGCTGCCCAAGCATGAGGCAGGACCAGGCCCCGTCAAGGCCATCGCAGCTCTTGGGCACAGGTAGCAGCAGCAGTTCTTCGCCTGTTAGCAGAATGCCAGCTCAGGAAATATGAGCTGCCTCAGTCTCAGTGCTGCCTTTATTTCTGTACTACTTTTGTATGACTGTCATAGCTGAGACATATGCATTAGAATCGATAGCTCAGTCTGCATTTTTAATGAATCACCATTTGTACAAAATCTTCATCATTTGTTAGCATTTTCATATAGAACTGGGCTAAAAAAAGATTGATTTTGTGCAGATGTTTAATAGAACTCTGTGGCCAAATCTAATTGATGATGATTAAGGGTTTTTACTGCAATATGGATGGAAAGCACAAGAACCCAGACGTATTTATTAATATGTAGTAGGTACACCACTTACCCGTTATAGAACATTTCATACAGATTAAGATACAAAGGGCTTAAATAGATTTGTCTTCAAATTTTAATAACTAGTGCACAAGTCTATAGGAAAAAAGAAAAATAATGACTTTTAAAATACTACAATTGTAAAATTTTCTGTTACTTTTCTTCAAATCGTATTTATATCTGTGGGTTAACTATCCTGCTGTCCTGCTGCTGATTTCCGCTGTCCCTATGAAGGATAAGTGGCACGTTCTTGTTTCCTCTTGACCTAAAAAGTAGTCTTTCCTTTGTAAGATTTCATCTAAAGTCTCAGAGTTGAGCCTAAGGATTTTGATACATCCTCTTGGGCATACAATTGGCAGGGAGCTAGCGTAAGAATATAAATTACTCTACCCTGACTGAAAGTTATTGGAAATACATAAATTGAACAAGCTCTTGGTAATGGTGCAAAAAATATAAAATGTGAGTAGATTTCAATGCTTTACATTGCTGGGTTTGTATTCAAGAGTCTCTCAGTTAATGAGAGCTACACTGACTTCACCTAAGCTGCCCCCTTCCGCTCCGTGCACACGTGAGATTGAATGCTGCATGCCCCCGACGTCCACTCAGCACGAGTTCTAAGAACTTTGCCGTAGACAGCGGGCCTGGCTTTCCTGGCTCACTGCCAGTCTCGTTACAGGCTGATTTAACCTTTCCTTTTGCCACACATTTCCTTCTGCCTCTGTGCCTTATTGGTCCTTCTCTTCTTGGCAAACTCATTTCTCCTCCAATCCCAGCCCCACTATGACCCCGCCTTGTTCATCTAGTGTTGTTACTGAGCACTGACTGGCTCCTTGCTGGGCACGGAATGGCACAGCATTTGGGACACCTGCTCTGGAAGAACACTACCATCTGTGGAGAGAAGGGAAAGAATGGAAATTAGGAGCAGAATCAAAACTCACACCTGTGGGACAGGAAGCGATCTGGACACAGTGACTCAAAACCATTCATTTTATATTTAACAAATATTCATGGACTATTCATGTAGCAGGCAGGGTTTGAGGTACCTGCTATATATCAGTGGATCCTTGTGCTGTTGTGGGATTCACATCTCTCAAGTGTCAACAAAAACAGACTTAAAAATGAATTCATAGTAAGCTAGGAAGTGTAGCAGAGCACATTTCCCAACAATGGCTGCAGCTCTCCCATCATTCTGCACCTGCTTCTGCAGTGTATTTATTGCCCCTCCCTGCACTCCCCATCAAAAACCAACCTGAAGAGGCCCTTGACCAAGTGATACAGAAAAAGTGAAGCTCCTGCTCTGGTCTGGGTCCACGTCTTCCAAACACGTGCCCATGTGCCAAAGGTTTGATCACCAGCCCACAGCACCACGGGAGGACCATGGTCCTTTATGAGATGGGAGTTAGGTCAGTAAGGGCATGCCCTTGAAAGGAGGTGCTGGGGTCTGTCCCCTCCTCGGCAGCTGAGTTGCAGCTGTGTATTTCTGCTCTGCCCTTGCAATCCATATAGCAAGCCTAGCACGCACACCTCTTTCCAGCTTCATTCGGCGTCGCCTCTGCACCAGGTATCTGTCCTCACCAGGTCATGCCACCCTGACCGACTCCCCTGACTCCACCTGTCCTGGGCTCCCACCTCAGTCCATGGCCTGACCTCTCCCCTGTGCCTTTTCTGCTCAGGTAACTGACTCTAGTCAGTTTAACTTTTTCTACCACTAACCTATTCTAGATGTTGTGTAACTGCTTTGTGATTAAATCCATTCAGATTCAGGAAGTTTAAATGTTTCTATAAGTTTCTTTTCATATAAATCTCCTTAAAAGAACCTGTCATCTATAAAATCTGGGATGAGCACTAGAGTCTAAAGATTAACCACGAATAACACAAACCAGGAACTACAAGAGAAGGTGGAAGGGCCACGACGGAGGCTTAGAGATTTTCCCTTCTGGCTTGTGTGTAAGAGAAGACATCACTGCCCAGTGAACGTCAGCCCATGTGGTCAGGATCACCATGACAGGATGCTGCAGAATTACTGAACAGAAGTGGCTATTCCCTTAACAGTAGTTACATAATTTTCTTTGTCAAGAGGAGGTAGGTCAGTGCCCAAAGCCCAAGAGTCAGCAAATGTGACTGCAGGGAGGGAGGGAGGTGATGAGCACAACTGAGGAACGGCCTCCAAGGACTCTAGAAGAACATGTGCTGGAGTTGGGAAGACGAGAACGGCAGCCTAGTGAGACGAGCAGGTGCTGTCTCTCAGGAAGTCTTCCCAGCGAGGAGTCAGGGAGTCAGTCCTTTTCAGTCTTTGGATTCCAGAAACAAATGACTGCAGGAAATGGTATCATTTCAACCAAAACCTATAGAGTTGGAAGCTACAGCTCCACCAGTCAGAAGTGGAGCCCCCACCGGCTGGGCTCAGTAGGAAAACTGGCCCGTCGAGGGGGAAACTAGATAGTACTCAGTAGTTCAAATCCACCACTCAAATTCTCCCAGCTGAATCTCCGACTGAGGTACACTGGGAATTTATCTACCCGAGCACTGTCTGTATTAAGAAGCAAACCACAACTCACCCAGACAGAGAATCAACAAAGAAACAACAGAGTTCAACTGCACCCTAGCCAAATGGACTTGACAGCCACCTACCAAACCTTCCATCTGACAGCTGCAGGATACACAGCCTTCCCATCAGAACGCTGAATACTGCGGAGCCGAGATCACATGGTAACCCACAAAACAAGTCTCAACAAAGTTTCAAAAATTGAAATCACTCAGTATTGAGCATCTTTTTGGACTGCAATGGAATAAAACTAGATAGCAAAAACAAGAAAAAACTTTGAAAACTCTACAAATACATGGAAATTAAACTACTTACTCTTGAACAACCAATGGATCAAGGAAGAAATCAAGAAGAAAATCAAAACATTTCTTCAAACAAATGAAAACAGAGGAGTTGAGGGTGTAGCTCAGTGGATGAATGCTTGCCTAACATGTGCAAGGCCCTCAGATCAATTCCTAACACTGCAAAGAAAAAGGAACAAGGGGAATGAGGATGAACCCGGGAGTAGAACATACACCAGCATGCATGAGACCCAGGGTTTAATCCCTAGAACCAAAAAAAAAAAGTTACCTGGGTGCAGTGGCACATACATGTAATACTAGCTACTCAGGAGGCTGAGGCAGAAAGACTGCATGTTCAGGGCAGCCTGGGCAGCATAATAAGATCCTGTCAAAAGGGGCAGAGGGAGACACAAAGAAAATGGAGATACAACATACCAAAAACATGGGACACCAAAAGAAGCAGAATCAGAAAGGAAATTTATAGCAGTTGATGCCTAAATCCAAAAAGGCAGAAAGATCTCAGATAAATGACCTATGGCTACAACTCAGAGGACTAGAAAAGCAAACACAAACCAAGCCTCAAATTAGTAGAAGGAAAGATATAAAGTTCAGAGCATAAGTAAGTGAAATAAAGACTTAAAAAGATACAAAAGATCAACGAATAAAATAAAATTAACAAACCTCTAGTTAGACTAATTTTTTTAAAGTATAAGAAAAAAAAATGACAAGAAGACTCAACTAAACAAAACAGATGAAAAGGGAGAAACAACTGGCACCACAGAAATCCAAAGGATCGTTACAGATTCTTCTGAACAATCATACACCCAGAAATCTGATAACATAAAAGAAATGGACAAATTCCTGGACACAAACATTTCACCCAAACTGAATGATGAGAAAATAGGGAACCTAAACAGGCCAATAACAAGTGAGAAGATCGAGTCCATAATAAGACGCCTCCCATCAAAGAAAAAGCCAGGACCAGTTGGCTTCACTACTGGGTTCTCCCAAACATTTAAGCAGGAACCAATGCCAATTCTTTTTAGATTATTAAAAAGAAAAAACCAGACACTGAATCACCTCACTGAAGACAGGCAGGTGTCTGCCCACACCCTACCGAGGTCCCCAGTCATGCGGAACACATGCCGAATCAGCCCGCTGCACACAGGCAGGTCTGTGGATGCCCTACCGAGGTCCTGAGTCGCACGGAAGACGCCGAATCACCCCATTGCAGACAGGCAGCCACCTGATTCCACACTACAAAGATGCAGAGGACACCAGACCACCAGACCAAGGTACTGAGTCCCACTGTTCCCGGCCCAGAGGTAGGGGCTTCTGAGCCGTTGTCCCACTGCTCCTGGTCAAGAGGAAGGGGCTTCCCGATCACCATCCCTCCAGCTGCCCCCAGCCCAGAGGAAAGGGCTTTTGGGCCACCTTCTGTCCCACCACTCCTGGCCCAGAGGAAGGGGCTTCCGGGCCACCATCCCTCCCACCTCTCTCAGCCCAGAGGGAGGGGCTTCTGAGCCACCATCCCACTGCTCCTGGTCCAGAGGAAGGGGCTGCCCGGCCACCATCCCTCCCACTGCTCCCAGCCCACAGGAAAGGGCTTTTGGGTCACCATCCCTACCGCTGCTCCCGGCCCCTGGCCCACCTCACCCAGCTCAGAGGAGGTAATCTGTGCAGGCGCTAACAGCCCCCGCCCCAGTCGAAATGAGAAAACACGTAAATAAGTCTCAAAACCAGACTTCCAGAACACCTACAGCAACCCCAAAGGGAAATGAGATGGAACACTCTGATACTCAACCACCTGGACCCACTGAACTGGCAACAAAAGGGAATCTGGAAAAAATGAAATCAGAAATAATTTCTCAGATAACAGGAGAAATTGTGCCCCTAGTGAAAGACATGATTAATAAATCTAGAGAGGGGCTCAGGAACATGATGGAATCCCAACATAAGAAACAAATGGAATCCATAAAACAGATGCAAATAGATTTCCAGGACATGAAAAATTCCACTGAAAGTCTACACAGCAGAATGAGCCAATGTGAGGACAGAATTTCAGATATAGAAGATAAGATTGCAATTAATGACCAGGAAAAGAAAAATTGCTTCAAAATTATAAGGGAACATGAGAAATCAATCCAGCAGCTGCTAGATGAGGCAAAAAAGAATAACATAAGACTGACTGGGCTCAATGAAGAAACAGGAGAGAGTGCAGATGACATAAAAAAATTTCTTCACAGAAATAATGGCAGAAAACTTCCCAAGCAGGGGAAAAGAGCTTGACATACAGATAAGTGAGGCTTATAGGAATCCAAATACCTTAATCAAAAAAAAAATCTACACATAGGCATATAATTGTTAAGATTCCAGAAACTCAACAGAAGAACAAAGTTCTACAAGCAGTCAGAGAAAAGAAACAAATCACATACAAAGGAAAGCCCATCAGAATCACAGCAGACTTCTCAACACAAACCATCAAGGCAAGAAGAGCTTGGAGTGACATATTCCAAGCCCGAAAAGAAAACAGCCTCCAACCCAGATTGATGTACCCTGCAAAACTATCTTTCAAAATGGATGGAGAAATAAGATACTTTCGTGACAAAGAACACCTTAGGAGCTTTGTGAATACCAAACCAGCACTCTAAAGAATTTTACACAATATCCTAGGAACAGACATTGAGGATCACAACCCCAGGAAGCAAAGCAGAATGAACCCATCTGGCATGACAAGAAATTAAATGTAAAGGGGGAGAACCCAACAAAAAGAAAAAGTCATGGCAATGACAAGGCAATATGTTTCAGTTATAACCATCAATGTTAACGGTCTCAATTCACCAATCAAAAGAAATAGACTGGCAGAATGGGTCAAGAAGCAAAATCCAACAATATGCTGCATACAAGAAACACACTTAATTCAAAAGGAAACTCATAGACTGAAAGTTAAAGGGTGGAAAACAATACTGCATGCAACAGGAACCTGAAAAAAAGCAGGAATAGCTATCCTCTTGGCAGATTAAGTAGATTTCAAACCAACACTGCTGAAGAGAGACAAAGAAGGACACTACATCCTTGTAAAGGGAAGAATCCAAGAGGAAGAGATGACAATCATAAATATCTATGCACCAAACACTAGTGCACCCAACTATATAAAACAAATACTAACGGACATGAAAAGTCATATATGCACTAATACAATTGTAGTGGGGGACCTCAACACCCCACTGTCACAAATAGATAGATCAACTAGACTAAAAATAAGTAATGAAATACTAGAACTCAATCGAACTCTTGAACAAATGAACTTAACAGATGTTTACAGAGTCTTCCACCCCACAAAATCAGAATACACATTCTTCTCAGCTGCACATGGGTCATTCTCAAAAATAGACCACATACTCACACATAGAACATGTTTAAGTAAGTGCAAAGGAATTGAAGTTATCCCCTGCATATTATCAGACCATAGTGTGATGAAATTGGAGATCCATAGCAAAAGAAACTCAAAAAATTTCATAAACACCTGGAAATTGAACAACACACTTCTGAATAACCAATGGGTCACAGAGGAAATTAAAGAAGAAATCAGACAGTTCCTTCAATTAAATGACAATGACAATACAACATGTCGGAATCTATGGGACACAATGAAAGCAGTCTTACGAGGGAAATTTATAGCAGTGAATATGCATATTAGGAAAACAGAATGAGCCCAATTAAACAACCTGATGCTGAACCTCAAGCTTCTAGAAAAAGAAGAACAGGACAAACCCAAAGCTCATACAAGGGAGGAAATTATAAAGATCAGAGGAGAAATCAATGCAATGGAGACTAAGAGAACGATACAAAAAAATCAATGAAGCCAAGAGTTGGTTCTTCGAAAGAATCAACAAAATTGACAAACCTTTAGCCAACCTTATCAGAAAAAGGAAAGAAAAGGCCCAAATCCATGCAATTAGGAATGAAAAGGGTGAAATTACAACAGACCCAGCAGAAATCCAGAGGATCATCAATACCTACTTCCAGAACCTATATGCCAATAAGATGGACAACACAGAAGAAATGGACAGATTCCTAGATACATATGAATTACCAAAGTTGAATGAAGAAGACCTAAATATTCTGAACAACCCAATATCAACCAATGAAATTGAAAATGTAATTACAAACTTATCAACTAAGAAAAGCCCGGGCCCTGATGGCTTCACTGCTGAATTCTACAAGACATTTAGAGAGGAACTGCTGCCACTACTGTTTAAACTCTTCAATGAAATTGAAAGGGAAGCAATACTCCCAAATTCATTCCTGGAAGCAAGCATCACCTTGATCCCCAAAGCAGACAAAGACCCAACTGAAAAAGAGAACTATAGGCCAATCTCACTAATGAACATAGATGCAAAAATCCTTAATAAGATACTGGCAAACAGAATGCAGAAGATCATCAAGAAGATCATACACCCTGATCAAGTGGGATTCATCCCAGGGATGCAGGGATGGTTCAACATACGAAAATCAATTAATGTAATACACTATATCAATAGAGCGAAGGACAAAAACCATATGATTATCTCCATAGACATAGAAAAAGCATTTGACAAAATCTAACATGCATTTATGATAAAAACCCTACAAACAAGTGGAATAGATGGTCTCTACCTCAAACTGATAGAAGCCATCTATGAAAAGCTAACAGCCAATATCATATTAAATGGTCAAAAACTGAAATCCTTCACACTAAAATCAGGAACAAGACAAGGATGTCCACTATCAACACTCTTGTTCAATATAGTTCTGGAAACATTAGCCACGGCAATTAGACAAGAGAAAGAAATAAAAGGAATAAAGATAGGTAATGAAGAAGTCAAATTGTCATTATTTGCAGCTGACATGATACTCTATATAGAAGACCCCAAGAACTCCACCAAAAGTCTTCTAGACTTAATAACCAAATTCAGTCAAGTAGCTGGTTACAACGTCATCACACAAATATCAATAGCTTTCCTCTACACCAATGACAGACTCACTGAGAGAGAAATAGGGCAAATAATTCCTTTCACAATAGCATCCAAAAATCTGAAATACCTAGGAATCATCCTAACGAAAGAAATCAAAGACCTCTTCTCTGAAAACTATGGCACTCTGAAAAGAGAGATTGAAGATGATATCAGAAAATGGACAGACATCCCCTGCTCCTGGGTAGGAAGGATTAATACAGTGAAAATGGCCATACTTCCAAAACTGCTATATAGATTTAATGCAATTCCAGTTGAGATCCCAGCAGCATACTTCATAGACCTCGAGAAAACAATCCAAAAATTCATTTGGAGCAAGAAGAGACCCAGAATAGCAAAAGCAATTCTAGGTAACAGAGACATGGCAGGGGGTATCACAATCCCCAACCTGCAACTCTACTACAAAGCTACTGTGATAAAAACACCATGGTACTGGCAAAGAAACAGACTTGAGGACCAGTGGAACAGATTAGAAGATGCAGAAACAACGCCAGACACACTCAGCCATCTCATCTTCGATAAAGGAGCCAAACACCCTCACTGGAGGAAAGATAGCCTCTTTAATAAATGGTGCTGGAAAAATTGGGCTTCAACTTGCCAAAGATTAAAACTAGACCTATATCTCTCACCATGCACTAAACTAAAATCAAAATGGATTAAAGATCTAAATATTAAAATAGAAACTCTGAACCATTTGGAACAGAGGTTAGGTAGAACCCTTGAAGACATCGGTGTAGGAAAAGATTTTATGAACAAAACCTCAGTTGCCCGTGAACTAGCACAAACAATCAACAAATGGGATCTTTTCTTATTAAAAAGCTTCTGCACAGCAAGAGAAACCACCAGCAGTGTGAAGAGACAACCCACAATATGGGAAAAAATCTTCACCTGCTTTCCTCAGACAAAGGTCTACTATCTCGAATCTATAAAGAACTTAAAAAGATCAGACCTCCCAAATTTAAAGACCCAATCGAAAAATGGGCATCTGAAATGAACAGACATTTCTCAGACAAAGAAGTAGAAATAGCAAATAAATACATGAAAAAATGTTCAATATCACTGGTCATTTGAGAGATTCAAATGAAAACAACACTGAGATTCCACTTCACTCCAGAAAGAATGGCTGCTATCATGAAATCAACCAATAACAAATGCTGGCGGGGCTGTGGGGAAAGAGGAACCCTGCTCCACTGCTGGTGGGAGTGTAGGCTGGTATAAGCACTGTGGAAATCAGTATGGAGATACCTCAAAGAACTAGGACTGGAAGTCCCATTTGACCCCGCTATTCCACTGCTGGGGATCTTCCCCAAAGAATTAAAAGAATCATACCACAGTGATATATGTGCACCCATGTTCATAGCAGCACAGTTTGTAATAGCTAAAACTTGGAAACAGCCCATTTGCCCATCAACTGGAGACTGGATAAAGAAAATGTGGCTTTTTAATAAAATGGAGTGCTACTCAGCCATAAAAAATGAGAAATTAGAGACATTTATAGCTAAGTGGATGCACATTGAGGCGATACTCTTAAGTGAAATAAATAGGACACACATGTGTAAATACCGAATAGTTTCTCTGGTGTGAGAAACTGAAAGTGTAAATAAGGACTAAATGTATAATAGGTCATGTGAAATAGGAAGAAAAGGGGCAAAGGGGAAGGACGTGGGAGGGCTAGGGGAAAGGATAGAAGGGAATGGGATTAATATGAGAAAATGGAAAAATAGGAACAAAATCTTTGTAAATAGGGAGGACTGGAGGGGTTGAAGGGAGGGCTAGGCAAGGGTAAAAAATAAGAACCAAGAGAGACTATGTAAAGGTGCCAATTTCCAACGATGAATGTCATTATATTGTATACCTAAAATGTACCAATTATTAGAATGAATAATCGATAATGTAAAATAGGAAGAAAAGGTCCAAAGGGGTAGGGGTAGTGGGAGGGGCAGGGGAAAGGAAAGAAGGGAAAGGAAAAAATGATGAGAAATGGAAAAAATGGAAATAAAGTCTTTGTAAATAGGGAAGGGTTGAGGGCGTGAAGGGAGGGCTAGAAATGGGGAAAAAATAAGAACCAAGATGCATTATATAAAGGTACAATTCCCAATGAGAAATGTAATTGTTGTTGTACACCTACAATGTACCAATAAAAGAATTTAATACAAAAAGAAAAAAAAAAGAACCTGTGGAAGGATGAATTCTTCCAAACACATTGCAGACAGCATTATTCTGATACCAAAACTAGACATGGGCACAACAGAAAAAGACATGTCTTTCACATCTGTGTTCATCAATTCCAATCTCCTTGATAAACACAGAGGCAAAACCCTCAACACAATACCAGCAGACCAAAGGCAACAGCACTATGAAAGGGCATTCACTATGACTGAGTGGGGTGCAGCCCACTGATGCAAGGATAGTTCAAAGTACTGACCAATAAAGGTAACAGAAGAACATACCCAAATTACATGATTATTTCAAATAGTTTCATAAAATATGTGAGAAAACTAATATCCCTTCATCATAAAACACTGTACAAATTAGGTACACAAAGAACATACTTAAACATAATGAAGGCCACTACATAACAAGCCAATGGCTAGCATTACGTTGAATGGGAAAAGGAAAAAGGAAAAAAATTTCTATGACCTGGAACAAGCCTAGGATATCTACTTTCACCACTGCTGTTCAGCGCATATCTGAAGTATCTGAAGTCACAGCCAGAACAATCAGGCAAGAGGAAAGGCATCAGAATGGGAAAAAGGAGTCAAATTGTTGACATATAGCATGTTGGCATATAGCATGATTGTAAATATAGAAAACTCCAAAGGTTACACCAAAAAAACTGTTAGAATGAATCAAATTCAGCAGGCTGTGAAACCAGCATACAAGAGTCACCTGCAGTGCCATGCCTCAACAGTGAGTTATCTGAAACAGAAATCAAGAACGCAATAGCTAGCAAAAATAAAACCAAAGGCTGAGGAATAAATGTAATCAAATGACTGCAGAGGTACAGAACAGGAGATGCGTGGAAGAGCTGGACATCGACAGGGTCCTTCCCTGTCTTCACTGCAACGCCACCTACTGACATGGGCCTGTGGTCAGCCAGAAGGGCTGGGAGAAGACGATCCCATGCAGCAGACAAAGTAATCTGACACATACCCAGCCACGCAGGAGTGAAGAGAGTACTGTGGGGAGAGGAAGGCATTCACACAGGCCCAAATGGTCTGAAAATTCTGAAAAGCAAATTTTCAAGTACAGACTATGATTTGCTTTGCCCAAGAGTGATCAATAAAATCTACATGTAAAAAGAACTAGAAATTAATGAGTAATTAAAGGATTCTATTGCAATTCCTTCAAGATTAGCAAAGAATCCCTTTAGAAAACAAATAATTGCTCCCTCAAAGTACCCCATAAATTCAGATTTCCATTTACCAACGTGGCTTAGAAGGAAGAGATACCTATTTCACGTATTTAAGAAGCTCTCTGTGCACCAAGTGATTGGGCGCAGTGGAGCGCTTAGGCATGGCTCCATGGAGACCTCAGTTTCCTCAGGGATGCTGGGGGAGGGAGTGGTAGCAGGGAATAGTCGGTTTTTTTCAATAACTGTGAGCAACTAGATACCATTCATAATGCCACATCAAGTAGGCATGCACCATGAAATTATCCTCATGCCACATGGAACATCTGTAATTGAACAATGGAGCTCACAGTAGTAAATCCCAGAGTGGCTTCAAGTTCACACTGCGTTAGTTTTAACTAACCTGAGGACTCTAATCCAAGGAGAGAATTTATAAAAATGAATTTTTGCCCCTGCATCTTAACAAGTCTTAGAATGTTTAATGTCTCAGAAGGGTGGAAAAAGAAACAAATCTTACACTATCAAGTGTTTGGTCCTGTCTTCAAAACAAGTATCAGATGCCAAATGTCTTGGCCCTTTCCCTCGGTGGATGTTTCAGAATGAGGAACCCAAAGGGATGCCTTACTTAGTGTCTCATGACGGTTTACACGGGTGCAGAGATATGATTTCAGCAACAGCCAGTTCTTAATCACTGAGCTCATGAACTTTACTTGTACTGAGGGCGTGGATCTCCAAGTTCCACCTGTATCACAGTGAAGACTTCCAAATGTAACTCTAATGTGTATCCCACAGCGCTTTGTCAAAGCTCGACCACGGAGCAGCTAACTTTCCATCCTTCCCACTTCCTTCCTTCCTCACTCACTGTCCACCCCCTGGCTCACCAAAGCTCTCTCTTCCACACTCCCACAGGCCTGGATTTACCATGAAGAAATGCCATCAATAATGAATTCAAGAACCGTAACCTTTGTGAGCTCTTTAAAAGAAAAATTACAAGTCACCACTTTGCTGCCCCTCATCCTAGGCCAGTGGTGGTGAACCTATGCCATGTGTCTTCTTTGTTTCACTTTTAAAACAAAAGATGTTAATGCCTGAGTTGTTTTTTCTAAACTAAAACCTCCATATTCAGGTTTAATTGCAGTGCTGGAACTGTGAGAGAAATAAGCAGTTTTTGGGACTCACTGCCATCACAGTCCTAGACTGTGTCAAACTGGGGTATTGTTCCAGCCTGCCATATTTTGTCTTCTAAAAGATTCTGGAGTTCAAAAAACAAATTGGAGCTCTTATCTTCTAGTTAGTACTGAAATATTTATGGCTAACGATAAGCTGTCTAGGCTATGCTTCAAAACAATTTGGGAGAAAGTACAGATGAGAGAAAACTGGGCTTGAGGTGATCACTGCTGCACCTGGGGGTAGAAGATACAGTGGTGTGTTCTGTGCACGCTTTTAATTTTCTAAAAATACAACACTTTGAAGGATGAGTTGGCTAGATAAAGGAAACCTTAAGCAAAAGCACATACAAAACATGAAGACACAAAGCACCACAGTGCAGCTGGGGGAAAGCAGATACAGGAATGGGCATACAGCCTCCACAGAGCAGTACGATCTGTCACATGTTTTAGATGGAACAGTCTGCAGGAAACTTGGGGGAGTATGTGTTGTCAGTGAGGTGAGAAAGGCAGAAAGAGGAAGACGAACAAAGATGAGTGTCCTGGCCAGAGGCCAGTGTCCAGGTGTGGATGTGGCTGAGGGCCCAGGTGTCGCAAACCCAAACGAGCTGTACACCTGCCCCCAACCATTACCAAAGTCCTCCAACACACAGAAATGGCTCATCAGCAGAGACTTCTGTTCAGGGCACATGATCACATACCTGTCATATATGGTATGTGTGAACACGTGAAGAAAAATAGTCAAGTACACATGATAAAGGGTAGGGTGGACAGCAAGAAGAGCCCTAGCAGAACCAATTCCACAGAGGCAGACACGGGCAGGTTCAGCACAAGCTGGATGCTGTGGCAGAGCAGCAGCCTCTGCAGAGCCAGGAACGGAGTCCACTGCACCTTATCCAGGAACGAAGCCCAGGGACCTCACTGCTGAAACTCAGTGACAATCTCATCTATGAACAGGGGCTACGCAAAATGTGAAGACAAACTGAGAAACAAATTTAATTCCACCGAATTTCATGAAAGAGTTTGAGGTGCTAACTTCAGAATATCCAGGGAAGTCAGAAAAGCCAGGATGGGCATGGGGTCTGTCTCGGCAGATCCACTCTCTCTGGCCAGGACGACACCTCCCCACCCCACATCAGCACTTTGTAAACTGCCCAGGAGAGGACAAATGTTAGGCTAATGAAATGTCCAACTGGGACCGCTCAAACGGCTGGCTAGCTTTTACTGCCACCTCCTGGCCCTTTCCAGGACGTCTATCCTGAGCAACTAATACAACCACACACACACACACACACACACAGCACACTGCCCGGAACAGTGGTCACCGCACAAATGACAGCCATGCTGCTTGGGTGGGGCCCCTGATGGAGCAGCTGGCCCCTCAGAGCATCTCCAGTCGCCTGAGCCAGTGAGGTCCTCAGCTCCGCGCGTCGGGAGCCTGGTCTATCTCTGCCCTCAGGGACGACCCGTGCCTGGCGATGGAGACAAAGGGGTGACGCTGCTACTGGAGTGGGTGCTGCTGCTTCCGAGGCAACTGGGTCCTTGTCTCCCCCGCAGAACCCCTTGTCTCTCTGTGAGCCACACAGGAAGTCAACCGTGTACTACAGGAAGTGCTCAGTTGGAAGGAGCAGGGGACAGGGCACTGGCCAGAGAACACGAACTGCTGAGCCATCGCGCTCTGACAGCTCAGAGGGACGAGACAAGGCCACTGGACACGGCGCGCAGACGCCCTTCCCCACTCAGTGCCGGAATGGGAACTGTCGGGCTTCCTTCGGGACGTTGCCTTGCTCACTGGCCAGACCAACCCCTTCCTCGCTGGCAGAATCGCTGTGGGTCTGACACACCCCTGAAGCGGCATCAGCCAAGTGCTGCTCGAGCCCTCTCTGCTGGGCCGGGCCGGGCCTGACGGGACGGCTGGGCTCTGTCATGGGCTGCACTTTCACTACGTCTGAGCTCCGCAGGTGGCCCTGCCACAGTCTGATGAGCTCCCCACTCCTCGCAGGCAGTGAGTTCCCTTAGTTAAATGATTAAAAGTTTGCAACAAGCTTGGACTGACTATTTGCCACAGTTCTTCCACCCAACCACCCTGGGGTTCTGTGGGTACATAATATGATTCTTCCTTTACAAATAAGGACACTGAAGTTTTGTGATGATTAGTGGCTTCTCCAAGGTCCCAGAATTAGCAAAATACGGTTAAGACTAAAACTCACAGGTTCAGAACCCAAATGAGTCTGTTGCGGATACCTGCTCCCCGAGCAAATGGGGAGCTTTGCCTGACCAGCTGCATCTCTTCATATACTCAACAAAATGTACGAAGCATCAACTATTAGCGACTACTGTGGCAGCCACTGGGGACACCATGATGAACAAATGTAATCGGGCAGCTGTGTCCACAGAACATATGCTTAGTGGTGGGAGGCAGAGAAACGGGGAAAATTTCAGACAATGATGAGCCATGTGCTGAGAATAAAACAGGTGAAACACTGCTTGCCTTTTTCAGTCTGGGTCACCAGGGAAAGCTTCTCACAGGAAATGACATTTACGCTGCAGTGGAAATGACAAGAAGGCATGTTCTGTAGGGAGAAAGAGCCCCTAACGGGGGAACACTAGGGTGGGATCATGCTTACTGTATCTGCAGATGAGCGAGAAGCATTTTGTTAAAGAGAAGCAACCTGGCTCTTCTGAGCGCCGCCACATGACTGCAGAAATACGCTGCTGTTCATGAGGTCCAATCCACACCAGGTTTTACAGCTCACAGTTCCAAAGACTTGAGTCTTTTTACTAATACAAAATTTTCTCCAAAGCGGGGAAGAAGTATTTGAAAGATGTCGAAGACAATTTGTCTTGTAAGAAGGAAAAAAATCTGTCCCACAGTTAAGTGATGGGTTTACAACCTCTCTGTTCAGGCAACAGGGTCTGCAGGGCACTGGGTGTCTCTTTGAAGAGTTCAGCTCAGAAACGCAGTGGTGGCTCCATGCCTCTCCCACCTGGCAGAGGCCACACCTGAGGCCCCAAGCCATCCTGCTCTCTACAAGGCTCTCTGCTCCTGTGGCAGCTACCTGCTGCTTCCTCCAGAAACAATGGATGCGAATCCATTACTGTCCTACAGCAAGGGGAGGATCAGGCACACACTGTCAGGGAGAGCAGGGAAAGGAATCGGGGAAGCAGAGAGGGGAAGGGAACAGGGTGGTGAGGGTGAGGATGTGTAGCCTAGTTACAGAAATTCACTGCATTGAAACGAAAAGCCTCAGTCCACCAGCACTCTTCTTAGACACCACTGGGAAGGAAAAATCATCACTATCTTTCTAAAGACCAGTTTGGCAATCAGTAGTAAAAGTCTTTGACTTAGGAACTCATTCCAGATGAGTTCAAAGAGCTTATATAAATATGTTCACTGAAGCATTATTTATTACAAGGCAAAATCTTAAATGATCTGCAACAGAGAACTGGTCAATAAGCTCCATTAAGGCCATAGAAGGAATACCATAACTCATAAAAACCAGACTTTGAAAGAACGGACTCTCAGAGGGTAATTACCACATCAGGAAAAGATCACACAGAGTAAGTTTAGGAAGCAGGTTGGAAGGCACACAGGGAACAAGCAAACCCTTGTAGATTACAGTGCTGCCTCAGCGCTTGTTGTTAACTGGTTCCAGGTGGGTGATGAGTTTAAAACGCACCAAACATTTTGGCTGGAAAGGGTAGCTGGCCATGAGGTAATGGACACTGACAAGTCCCAGCCTATGTACTGAGGACCAAACAGACAACAAACAGCAGACAAACTCCATGTCCAAATGTCCCAAGTACCAAACTGGGCAGGCTTCCTGTAGGCAGGTGTCAGCATGTGACTGCATCTGCACGGGATGCAGAGGGCTAATGGGGAGGTGAAGCCATGGGAGCTGTCACAGCGTTACTGTATATTCTCTGCACTGTTAGCATTCTCGCTGGCGTGCATCTGACTGGTTAACTCATTTGTGTAAGATGCATAATATTTCCGTTTGCGTGTGTACATCCATTTACTTCTTTTTAAATACACTGTATCACATTCTGTAATGGTTAAATAATTTGTTATGCTTTTAATTACTAGAAAAGATGCTAATGAACAAATACTTTTGTTCCAGTTGCCAATCATTTGTAGTTTTGTGTCCATGCATAAATATGATATATAAAAAGCCAACCTAAACAAAGATATCCTCAGTGAGCAACAGGGCCGTTTTCATTAAAATCCAAAGATAAGCTTGGTTTTCACTGACATCAAAAGGCAAATAATTTGATAAAACAAACTATTATAAATGTAGAATAACTACCAAAAACCCTATGTCCTTAAACAGACAGTTTGGCCACAATAGGTAAAAAGGAAGACGGATCAGAACACTGAGAGTCCCTGTGGCAGACGCCTGCACATCCAGGCCTGGGCCTCTCTAACAACTGCTGAGCCTCCTGCAGGGCCGCCAGCAGCTACAAGCTCAGGCAACAAGCTGCTGTCTTCTCAAACTGTACTTGAGGACTGGACTTCAGGCCCCTCCTGCTCCTCATCCTCAGTGCCCACCACACCCTCCGATTCAGAACACAGCAGCCCCAAGCACAGCACCCAGGCATGCTGAGTGCTGAGGGAAGAAGCTGCAGAGAGGAAGGTCACTCCAACTTCTCTCCTCTTCCTCGCCCAAGCCATCGGAATTCTTCCCTCTTCTCTGAAGATCTTCCTGTGGTGGGTGTCCAGCCTGCACCCACATGAAAGGAGCGAAAACACGGACAAACCAAAGAATCCAAACACACTGGCCTTGCTAGCCCCCTTGAGCTTATGACCATTAGACCACACAGCTCCTCCAATCACAGGACTGTCCATTCTGTATTGAACCACAACAGGAAAACAAAGCTTCCTCTGCCTACTGTGTCACATAAAGCTTTGGTGGAATACTTGGTTGTGATTTCTCTTGTCAGTGAATCTTTTGATATAGGGGTGTCAGCCACGAACCTAGTGATGGAAGCAGAAAAGATGTTTTTCTCCCTACAATGCCCTAATGGGCAAGAGCCACTGAAATCCCCAGGCATCAGAGCCACATGGAAGGGAGTGGAGGCAGCACAAAGAACAGAGGCCTGGAGGTCACAACCCCAGCTCGCTCCTTGGCTGCCATAAGCCAGTTACGACCCCAGAAAGGCCACAGGCCTCTTTGAGCCTCTAGTTCCCAGCACGATGAGATTGCTACACAGTTGTGATCGGCTTGGCTCTCAAACGCTCATGATTAAAAACAATGGCCCCATCTATGAGAAGATCTACTTGAGGGCTTCTCACACTGCTGTTCTGTAGCACTGTGTACCGCACAAGCTGGATGCCACAAGACCCAATTTAGCTGCTTCCTTGGGATAAGTGTTCTGTATAACACTCCTCTTAAACATTTAATTCATAATTCAAAGTACCGCTAAACACCATCTGTACTCAATTCTGATTTCTCAGACAAGGATACAACCCAGTTTGTCCAGAACTGGGGAGCTTCCTAGGATAGACTTTCTGCACTAGACCCAGGACAGCTGGTCAGCCCACCCACAACCCCCTCTGATTGGCAGCATCTCCTGACACTTGCATCGCAGTTGGCTTGGACCCAGCCCCACACTCTGCCCCTTGGTCTGGCTCAGGGACACTATGCTCAGACAAGAGCAGCTTCCCTCACCCCTTCCCGTTAGGTGCTCTTAGAATGGCAGGGCTTTTACTCCATAAAAGAAAAAAAAACACAGAGGAACTGAGCATTCTACAACAATCATATGAATACGAAAAATCCCTGTTTTGGCACTGAACCATCACCATATATTATTTCACCCCATCATTAAGGCCAGAAAAAGCAACAATAATTTAAAAAAGAAAACATGGTGAACAACACAAGAATCAACAACCAAAGAAACCCCATTTGTTCCCTTGATTCTCTTTATTTTTGTACTGGGGATCGAACTTGAGACCTTGTGCTTTCGAGGCAGGCGCCAAACCACTGAGCTAAACCCCCGGCCCTTGATTCTCTTGATAAACATGTACAGAGCGCTTACTCTGTGCCGGGCATACAGTGATGAAAGAGAGACACCGTTACATGACGCTTACAATCTGGGTCGGGAGATTAATCGAAGCATTTAACAAACACATTTCCCAAACTGGCCAGTTTTAAAAATAAAAGTTAAAACATTAACTGCTTTACCCCTGAGATCTTGGAAAATAGAAGCACGCACCGAACGAACATAAGGGCTCCTTCCTTCAGCCTTCAGAGCAGCAACACCGCTTGTGAAACTGGCCTATAGATATCAAGGAGAAAAGCTCTGAAAAAAGGGTAAGAATGTTCTAAGCAAGAAGGCAGGAGGAGGCCATCCTACTGCTGTGGACGGCCCATGGTACGAGGGCACCCTCAAGTCGGCGTGCCAGAGTTCAGAAGCATCTGCAGGAGCTAAGAGCTCACACCCACTCTCAACAGCACATGAATCTTAGCACAGGGATCTGCAACAATGAAGAAGTACATACTCCAGAGAGAGAGAGACAGACAGACAGACAGACAGAGGAGGCAGGCAGTATGTAACTCAGCTGGCCTTCAGTTGCCAGCAGGCCAGCAGTGTGGCGGGTCAGACGTGTCTACCGTGGGAGCATCAGGGAGAGAGCCTGAAAGGACAGGTACCACACCACCGAGGGCCTAGGCAGGGCCCTGGCCTTCGCCCTTGACTCTGCTCTGTCCCACCACTGCCACAGCCAGCCGTGTACTGTGTCCCTTCTCCTTGGGGGTCCCAGCTTCCCACCTGCGTCATGGCCCACAAAACACGAGCTACCCTGGTTTAGGCACCATAACACCTCTGCCTTTGTTCATGTCACTCTTGCTTTCCAACACCACACACAAGTGCACATATGCATACACACATGCACACGCGTGCACACACAGCTGCAGCAGCCTACGTGGCTGGTAACGTCCACCCCCACACTTCAGTCTATGAGAAGACAAATGCAGTGGCTGCCCACTGGGAATGAAAGGGTTAAAATCCTTAACAAAAGAACTCCAGTTAAAGATGCCCCATTCCCACAAAAGAGCAACAACGCCTTTGACTTTTGCAAGGTCCATCCGTTCCTCCCAATGAGCCTCCACTCCTCTTCTCTGAAAACATATGCGTGTATCTCCCTCGCGCCTTCCTATCCAAAGCCTTCTGGAAGCCAGGGGAAAGTGCTCATCAAAATTGAACCTAAACATGTAATTTTAAACAAATACAGGTGCTCCCCAGATATACAAAGTGCTAAAGGACCCAATAAAAGACATTCTTCGGATAATCACGCCTGCTGCCCAGACCCTTTGTCCATATCCTCTACCCTTCCACGGTGACACCCCTAACCTCTCACCCTGGCTCTGTGAGTCCTCTCTTGGCTACTTGCCTGCTGTCCCCCTTGGCTACCTTCCCTGATCTAAATAAACCCTCATCTTTTCTGCATTCCTTGTCTATTGGTAAAATTCTTTTCACCACCCATGTCACCGGCCCTGCATACCTCACTCCCCATGTGAGGCTGCACTTGCTGGAGTCGGCCTACCCGGGGACAAGATTGAAAAACATGCGGCCCCAAGAGCCACTCTCACTTTCCAAACCAGGGGCAAGGGCCACCGGCGTGACTAACATTAAGGTGAAAACCAGTGCCAGACAGAGAACAGGAGACTAGAGAAAGAAGCACCGCGACAAGCAACTCCCTCAGGTCATCAGTGAAGGACGAGATGACGCCACGATGTGACAACAGAAGGCTATGAAAAAACAGTAAAGAATGAGAGAACTGTTGAAAATTAAAGCCAAAATTTAAAAAAAAAAAGATTGAAAGAGAAAGCTGCAAAAGTAGCCCAGAAAACAAAGCAAAAAGAAAGAGATGAAAATGACAAAAGTATTAGAAAATTAGAGGCCTCATCCAGGAGGCCCAACAACTGAGAGAAAGGTATTGGGAAGAAAGAAGTCAGGAAAAACTGAAGAGATCATAGCCAAATAATTCAAGAATATTATCCAGAATTAAATTAAACCAGTTTCGAAGTATGCAGAACAACAGATGAGAGCAGTCCCAGGTCACTACCACGCCACAGCAGTGTGAGATTGTAGAACATTTTAGACAGGATACTTCAAAGGCTCTGAGAAAGGATCGACAGTCACACTTCAGACACAAGATCAAGAGCAGGAATGGCGTCAGATTCAAGCTCACTGCCACAAGCTGGCAGGCAATGGAGCAATGCTCTGCTCTCAAAGTTCTAGAAGATGCCCTCCAAGTCAGAATCCTCTTCTCCCACACTCAGATCGTCAGAGAGGCAGAACAAAGACATCACAGGTTTCAAAGGGCGCATCTCCCAGGCCTCTCTCAGGAGGATGCCAGAGCCCAGCAGGACCCGCAGGCCTGTTGTGAGGCTTTCTCGCCCAAAGCGCGGCAGTACTGACACAGCTATGACGACTGAGTGTGGGCGCGGATCTGCGGGTCCCTAGACGGAGGTAAGGACCGATGCTGGACCGGGCAGAGTCACCCATATGGGCTCGTTCGTCAGCAACTGAAGACGCCCTAGGGCAGCTGGGGCAGTGGGGCACGGCGCCCTCTGTGAGCACTCAGAAACCCAGACATCACCGCTGCCTGTGTGTGAGGGGCTGAGACGCCAGAAAGTCTTTGGAAAATGTAACAGCACGAGGGATTTTAGGGTGGATTTATCATGTGTCACTGCTGCATCTTCAGGAGCACCCAGAGGCACTCCCTTCCCCAGGCCTGAAAAACACAGCATGCAGGGAGCCCAGCAATCCCAGAAATGTGCTCACAAGGCCACTCTCGGGGCAGGGGATGCTGTCTGGGGACAGAGATTCCCCATTTGGACTTCAGTGAAGACCAACAGCTGAAAACACAGTGACCCTGAAGCCCAAGGTAAAACAGCTGAGTAACTGTGGTAAGTAACTGTAAGTAACAGCTGAGTAACTGTGGTAAGTTACACAGCCCGACGCTCTACAGCACCAGGATTTAAGGGAAGCGTAACTGACACTGGGTCCCCAAACCCTGAACAGATGGGGAATGATGTCACTGATCTTTGAGGAGTTGCAGGTTTTCCCCACACCTACAGATGCTGTTTTTCCAGAGGAAAAAAGCTGCTGTGTACTCATCAGGTTGTGAGAATTGCAACCTTAGTTAGTGTATGGAAAGCTCTCAGAGCCATGTTTGACACAGATAAAGTTCTCGGTGAAGGTTAGGTATTATTCCAACTATTACCACCGTTGCTATGATTACCGAGTTATATGCACAAGTGGGAAAATAGCTAGTCTTGGTGAACAGGACTTGATTTGAAGTCACCCTAAGGTACAATCCTTTATCCAATTTCAAGACACGAATCAAATCACAGATCTACAGACCCTTGAATGAAGAGAAAGAATCCCAAATACCCACAAGCCAAGTCAATGATAGCATCATGCTAATTTACAAGTCCTAAGCATACCAGATGCCTTGCCCAGATGCAAGCAAACCAGACATTCTAAAAATATATAACCTCTGAAGCTTCCAGGGGTTACAGACCCAAGAAAAAGGTAAGCTGGCCACTTATTCCCAAGAAGTGGCCACAACTATTGGTACAATTTGAAGGCAAGGCACACATAGATGCTACTCACACTCTACCAGGCGAGCTATACTTGACCACAGGACTCTGGCAGACCAGGCTACTGAGCTGTCCGTTACCAACTGGGAATTCCCACTCCATCTGACCCTAAAATCAGGGATGCCTGGCTACTCTGTCATCAAAAAATACATACAAACACATATTAAGAGGATCCCGAAGTCAGAAATAAATTGCAGGAAATGGGAATTCATTCACCTTCCTATTTTACCAATTCTTGCTGTCCTCCTATCCTCCTCTCCTCCCACACCAAGACCCTAGGAAGACGTGACAGAGGAACGGAAATACACGCTGTATTTACTGATGGCTTCTCATGATACGCTAGAATCTGCCGGAAGTGGATAGCTACATCCTTACACACTTGAGGTGGCCCCAAAGGGTGGAAAAGAAAGAAAGGAAAAGGAGAAAAAAGGAAAAGAGGGAGGGAAAGGGAGGGAGGAGAAAGCCTCACACTGGATGGAATTTCAAGCACACATCTGTCTGGAAGGACCTAAACTGATTCATGTAAACATCCAGTGTTCCTTAGATGGGTGAGACAGGAAAGAAAACAGACTGGGTGAGTATCAACAAGGAGCGCTGGGGAAGAGGTTTGTAAATGAGCAGAATGAGGCCAGCAAGGGTATCTGTGACCCATTAAATAACAAAGGGCCTCACTGCTATGAGCAGTCACGAGGTAGCCTGTCCTGCTTACATTATCCAGACTCTTCCTCCAGGCGCTCCAGTGCTTCTCAACAGGGTGCTGATCAAAGTGCCCATAGTGACAGCAATGAAGGCCTTGTGCTGGGTCAGTAATATGGGCCACCCCTGGCCAGGCCTGACCTGCTCCAGCACAGCTGGGGGTCTGACTCCTCAGTCTCCATGACCTTCCATACCCAGTTGTCAGATTCATTACATTAGACACCTGCCACTTTGGAGAGGCCAGAGGGGTGGCCTTATTCTGGATGTGGATTTGCTTTGCAGACCCACCATGCTTCTGCCAGCACCAGCATCCACAGGGTTACTCCATCTTAGGCACTGTCACCTTATCAAATAAACACTCTTTCTGTCTAAAGCGCTCTCTTTGTAACAAATGGAGCAAGACAAGGTGCAAGGCTCATGGGATCCTTTGGTCTTAGCCCATCATCCAGAAGTAACTAGCCCTACAGAAGAGTCTACTGAAGGTTCTAACAGGGCACCAGATGTACAGCATCATCTTACGAGGTTGAGATGCTGCCCACTGAATACAGAATATGCTCTGAACCAGCAAACAATGTGTTGTATTCTTCCCCATTGCCTAAATATGTAAGGGGTCCCAAGCAGTACAAGTGTACCTCTCACTATTACTTTGTTATGGTTTAGACCTAGAGTGTTCCCCCAAAAGTTTCATGTGTTCTGAGGCAGAGCTTGTGAAAAGGGATTGTATCATGGGGCGCTCTACTCATCAGTGCATTCATCAATTGATGAGTTCATGGCTACCTGTGCTGTTTGGAGGTGGGGCCTGGCCAGAAGAGTCAGCTCAGTAGGGCATGACTTGAAAGGGTATATTCTCGTCCTTGGCTCCTTCTCTTTCTCTGCTTGAGGCCCACTATGATGTGAACAGCTTTCCTTTGGCCATGTGGTTTCTGCCTTGGACCCAGCCAACCATGAACTGAACCCTCTGAAACCATGAGCTAAAATAAACTTCTCCACCTTTCAATTGCATGGGTCAGGTTATTTTCTCCCAGCAATAGGAAAATGCCTAATACAACCCTCTTAACACAATCCTAAAATATTTTCTTCCTATTCCTCCAACCCTGTGATGTGCTTACTTAGAAGCCTTACCACCCCGCAAAGAAACATTTCCACCAGGGGACCCAAAAGTTATCACCCAGCCCTTTGGGGCTCCTTATGGAACTACATGAGCAAGTAAAGGGAGCTTGGAAAAGTAATTTTACTGCAAAGGAGAAATAGAGTTACCCCTACCCAATGGAGACAGGCAGGACTACAAGCAGAATCCCAGGGCTCTTGTCAGACGTCTATATTTATATAGTAGGACAATGTCTAGCCAGGTGTGGTGGCACACACCTGTAACCCCAGCTACATGGGGTCTGAAGCAGGAAGATTGCTAGTTTGACAACATGGGTAACTTAGTGAGACTCTGTCTCAAAATAAATTTTTTTAAAGTCTGGGACATAGCTCAGTGCAGAAGCTCTGGGTTCAGTCAAGTACTACAAAAATAGAAGAAATAAAACAGCAGCAGACAAATATACATGGCACTATCAAGGCCCTGGGTGCTTCCAGAATGGAAATTTGGATTATACCAGTGAGTTAGAACCCCAAACAGCAAAGACACGGACTGAGGCAAAAAGAACACAGAATGCTGGGAAATGGAGGGGGAGCCACAGACCCTTCCCCAGGCGCAGAAATGAGCACTGCACATTTCTGCACAAGAACACATTCAGCCTGCCACTGGCCTTCATAAAGCTACAGTTCTTACCACATCTCTCATTAGTTTCTGATTGCTGTTAGCTACTGAAGGCAGTACAGTTAAAGTTTTTCCCAAACTACTCTATCTTCTCACTTTTGATTATTCTTCAACCCTGATTTATACTTCCCCAAAACAGACTCTGCCAATCATGACTAAAACCAACCATGACTTCCCACTTGCCAAAATGAAAGACCCTCCTCAGTCCCCTCTCCTGTGGCTTCTCCTCAGATTCTAAAAATCTGAGTGTTTCCTTTGTCTTAAAAGAGTCACAAGAGCACTTGTTTCTTCCTCCGTTTATTAACATTCCTGCTCATTCACTGCTAGCTCCTCCTTTTCTACCTGTCTCTCAAGTGCTAGTGCTCTCCCCAAGTTTGATCCTTCTGCTGAACTGTGTCCAGCACAGGTGCTGGATTAGCTCCAGAGGGGGCAAACTAAGCCACCTACAGCTGGCACAACCCCATCCCGGGCAACCTCCACCACCCCAGGGCCCTGTCCACTCCACCCTCCCGGAGCAGACCTCTCCAGAGCCAGCCTCCCCTGAGAAGCTAACACAGCTCTAAGCCTCCGTGGAAATTGAAGTGGAATGTTAGAAATAATAATAATAATCAACACCACCCTAAAAAGAGAGACAAATACTTGGGAAGAAATTTTTGATATCTCCAGGAGAGGATTAAAGGGAATGAAAGAAAAACCAGTGTCCTCTGGTTGCCATGGAGCTCCTAATGTCCTCTCAGTTACAGTGAGAAGCACTTGAGCTCTGACAGACAACCAGCTGCCACTTTTCTCTCCCCACCAGGGGAAGATTTAACGCCTTCCAGAGTGCGCGAATATTCTCATCATTTGATTAACCGCATCAAATGCATCTCACAGTAAACAGCTTCCACTGACATCTATGTTATTCCTGCCTACTCTCCACAGATCCCTTTCAGGTATAAAGACCCAGGTGCAAGGTTTCCCTCTGCTGCCTTAGTCCAGACCTGTGCCACTGCCATCGAGACCACCCTCAGTTGGGGCGGAGCCCCTGCGATGCTTCTGTCCTCCTGAACCTGCACCTGAGTGTTCATGAAGCACCCTGAGGGCGACAGACCCCGAAGGCGGAGGCAGACTTGCTTCTCTGCTTGGGGTGCTGAGAGGGCTCCTCTCTGAGCAAGGTAGAATGTTACCCAGTCCTGAGACCTTGCGATGTAAGCTCAGTTGTGTATCTTCTTGCCTGTGAGACAACGAGGCATCCTTTGCTGTCTGTGCTGCTGTCTCAGACTCCACTGCAGTTTAGGATAAGAGGGGAACAGGTCGTCACAGGAGAGAGCCAGCAGCCAAGAGCGTAAAAGGGGTGGAATGTAGGAAGGAAGGGTTTTCTTTATTATTTTGCAAGGAAAGCAGGAGCTGCAGCAGGGTCCAAGGCCTGCATGCCCTTTGCAAGCTTTACGACCTCTAGCCCCAAACCCTAAAGCCGGGAGGGCCTTGTGCTGGGAAGAAATGGGGCTGCTGGCCACGCTGGATTCAGCTCCACAGCAGCCTGGAAGGAAGGCATCAAGACGAGACGGCAGGGCTGCCTCAGAGAAAGGGCAGTCAGGACCCGGGGGCTCTTCCACCCAACACGCCAGGAGCACGGTTAACACAACGAAAGCCGCAAATCAGCCACTGCTTCTATCTCTCACCTCTGAAATATTCTACAATCCTGCTTTATACGCCCCTAAAATGAGCAAGGTCAACCACGACTAAGGTCAGCCATGACTTCTTTGTCTCAGTGCAAGGCTCTTCAGTGCCTTATCCAGCCTCTCATCAGCTTCCCACAAATGGAGTAGTTCTTGCTTCTTAAAACCGTCATGAAGCCATTTACTTCCTCCTTCGGGTATTAAGATTCCTACTCATTCATACCTGGCTCTTTTTCTGCCTTCCTCTCAAATGCTGGCATTCCCTAAAGCTTTGCCCTCAGCCCTTCTTTGTTCTCACTTGACACATTTTCCTAGGAGGTCCTGTCATTCCCATGGACTCAATGGACACATATACGCACAGGCTCCCAAATGCCTGCCTGTACTCTGACTCCTCTTCTGCACTGCAACCAGACTGACATTTCTGAACCCCTAATCTAACCCTATTTCCCACCACTTCAGGACTGTCGTGAATTCCTATGACCTAAAGGATAGAGTAAATCCTCCTTAGCATGACCCAGAGGCTCCCCCCTACAAAGCCCCTTCCTGTCTTTCCGAGGGGGTCACTCACTGTGTCTTGGCCTCTGCAGCTCTGCTCAGCCCTGGATGCTCCAGAGTCTCCCACCCGAGGAAGGGCTTCTGCTCATGCTCAGATGCCTCCCCTCCCTCAGCCCTGCCCACCTGATACTTCAGAGTATCAGCTCCCCTGTGGAAGCTCTGTGGCCATCCCTTTCCCCACATTAGCGGGAAGGTGAGGAGCAATCCCCTCCTTTACACTATGCAAACATCTCAGTCCTATCAAACCATGCATGAAGAAAGAAAGCCATTTTTCTTCACATGTGACTTTTCTAGAATGAACTTCTTGAGTATAAGGACTGTGTCCCACTCACCATTATACCCCAGGGACAAGAGCAATGCCTGGCACTTGATCAATGCTGATGGAACCCAGTAAGGAAGGTGGCAGCTGTTAGCTCATATGCTAAACACTCAGGTGCAAAAGGAATTCAGGGTAATGGTGTTTTCAAGTCGAGAAGGGGTTAACGTGGAAGGCTTGCTGCTTGGAATCAAGATCTGAGTAAGAACAGAGTGATTGTGTGGGCTGACAAAGAAAAGATTATTAAGAAGGTGAGTGCATTATCTGAAATCATGACACTTTTTAGAAGGAAAGGGATTACTCCTCATAATTATGCCAAAAAAACAGGTATAAAATAGGTCTGTAAAATGGGATATGAGGTCACCCTAAAAACTATAAACCCCCAATTAATTGTTTTAAGAGTGGCATGAAACAATTACCAAAAATTAAATCTTCTATTTTCCTGGCTGCTTCTTAGGATAATTTTAATAATTTCCAAAATACTGATCTGCAGTTTTTTATCCAGAAACAAACATTACTAGCTGCCCACCAAGCAACTCTCTCCTCTAGTCTTTTCTGGAAATGCAATTTTGTTCAGGTCCCCAACCTTTTTCCCCACAGTGACCTGGAAGAAATCCCAGGTTATCAGCTAATATGGGATTCTCGTTCCCTTTGTAGCTGACTGATAGGAACAAAGGCAAATGACGGAGTACAGCCATGAGACTGCCAGGAGGACGCAGGAGGAGCTTCTTGGGAGAGCTTCTTTCTCACAAGGAGACACAGTGGGACTTCCACTTCTGACCAGTGGATGACACCTCAGAAATACTGGATAAAATATTTTAAAACACATGGGTAAATATGTATCTGAGCAACCTGGAAAACGAATACAATCCAGAAATGATAAGAAATACAAGCAGAAAGATGGGTGAGCAACAGTGCTCAGCTTTGCTCTGTAGCATCAGCCAGGCCCTCTCGGCCCAGAGCTCAGCTTCCTGGAGGCACACGTGAGGACAGTGGCTGGGCGTGGAGCCCACACTGCATTGGGAGTCAGGGGACCGCGCACAGCTCCAGACCTTCAAAGGCAACACTCCCTGTACCTCTGTGTAAAACGCTCCAGCAAGAAATTTGTGTGGCCTCAAGTTGGTGACACCTCAGGCACCTAGGAGAAACTTCAATCTTCTCTGTATGAGCTTAGTCCAGACACAGACACTGAACATTTCCCATGGACAAGGACAAGTGGCAAATAACATGAACTCACAACCAAATGCTCTAAAACATGAGTGAGAACCAGGAGATCTAAAATGGAGAATCAGGCTGAAATGTCCTCCCACGTATTTTAAATCATCTATAGCTGTAGAATATAAATATATTTAACATGTTTAAAAAGCATAAGAAAAATGTGAAATGCAGTCAGTTTTTTATATATTTGGGTTCCACATAAATACATCCAACTAACCACAGATTAAAAATATTTGTTTCCTAAAAATACAGTATAATGACTACTCACATAGCACTTAGATTTGTAAGTAATCTAGAGATGAGCTAAAGGACACAGGAAGATGTGGGTAGGTTATATGCAAATATTATGCTATTCTTTAGAAAAAACTTGAACATCTGCAGGCTTTGGTATCCAGGGAGGCTCCTGGAACCAATCCCCCATGAATTTCAAGGACTGACTGTATATGCAGAAAAAAAAACTATGAAAGAAGATCTTTGTTAATACCAAGAATCAACAAATGGGCTCAAAACAAATTAAAAAGCTTCTGCACAGCAAAGAAAACTACCAGCAGAGTGAAGAGACAACCCACAGAATAGGGAAAGAAAATTTGCCAGTTACTCCTCCAAAAACTAATATCCAGAATATATCTAGCACTCAAAAAAATTAGACCCCCTAGCAAATTTAAAGACCCAGTTAAAAAATGGGCATCTGAAGTGAAGAGACTTTTCAGATGAAAAAGTACAAACAGCCAATAAATATATGAAAAAATGTTCAATGTCACTGGCCATTCGAGAAATGCAAATTTAAAAAACACTGAGATTCCATCTCATTCCAGAAAGAATGGCTACCTTCAAGAAATCAACTAATAACAAATTCCGGAAGGGCTGTGAGGAGAAAGGAACCCTTCTCTATTGTTGGTAGGAGTATAAACTGATAAAACCACTATGGAAATCAGTATGGAGATACCTCAAAAAACCAAAAATAGAAATTCCAGTGGACCAGCTATTCCCCTTCTAGGATCTTCCCAAAAGAGTTAAAGACATCATATTACAGTGATATATACATACAAATCATAATAACTAAATCTTGGAAACAGCCTATATGTCCATCAACAGATGAATGGATAAAAAAAATCTGATATTTATACACAATGGAGTACTGCCATAAAGAAGGATAAACTTGAGTTATTTGTAGGAAAATAGATGCACCTTGAAACCATAATGTTAAGTAAAGTAACTCAGACACACAAGCTTAAATATTACATGGTTTCCCTTATACAAATATTCTCTATAGGTAGGTAGGTAGACAGACAGATAAAAGAGAGCTAATAGGAAAAGAGAGGAAAAAAAGGTATTGTAATCCAGTGCAGACAATGTTATCTATAAGAATACCTTGACTTAGTACAATTTTCCTTCATGTTTTATATGTTCTTTGGCCTATTAGTCTTGTTTTCAATTTGTATATATGATAATTAACTTTATAAAGTTTTATAAGATGAATAAATTAATCTGATGCTCGAAAAATAAAGGGGGAATAAAGGAAGGGGAAAAAGGGAATTATAATGTGTTATGTACATGGATTAATTCCCTACAATAAATGTTATCATTACATACTATAAACATGTACTAATAAAAGTTTAAAAACTTATAAAAATAATAAATAAAAACAACTCCAGCAGTTACGAAAATATGCAAAATAAAATTTATAGAAATAAATCTGGAAAGAATCCATGTATAGATTGTGTTTAAAACTATAGGAAGAGATGTAAATAGACACTAGGCTGGAGCTCATCAGTGGGTTGGGAAGGAAGAGTCACTGAGATCAAAAGAGAGAAGGGTGTGTTTCCAGAAGAAACACATACAACTCTGTACAGTACACAGTGCTCGATAGTGTGATAAATGACTGTTACTGTTTTAGGTACTTATCATAACATGCTGTGCTTTTCATCCTTTAGAGCATAATCCTACTTATATAAAAGAGTTTACTGTAAAACAGTGTGCTGCTATGCCAGTGGTAGCCTCATGTGTCTCGTGTTTAACTGCGTATTTGGATAATATCAAGGGGCCATCATAGATGATTGACATATCCCTTCTCAGTTTGCACTTAGACGTTGGCACTCTGTGTGGTACTTTGTGATACACACAGATGAAATTGCCTAATAACATATTTCTCAGATCATATTTCCATCACGTGTCACATGACTGTATTGAAATTTAAATTTAAAAAATTTGGCCTAGGAGGAGTCTACTAACTAATTAGAATTTTTTTTCCAGACCACAATTTGTTCAATATTAGTTTTGAAAACCTTTCTAAAACAAATCACATCCTTTGTAATGCTTGAGATTTTTTTTAGATTATATGGAAAAATGTTTAAGTACTTTCCAGTTTTATATTTGAATATTTATATTTGAATATTATAGTTTTTTCCCTTGCATTGTTTCTCTTTGAATAATTTTAATTTTTGTATATGTGTGTGTTTAGTGAATGATAATAGTTATATATTTATTTTAAAAGAATAAAAATAAAAATAATAATTGATAAGTTGGAAACACAAAGCAAATCTGAAATTTGAAAATTAATTAAACAAATTAATCTCACCAAATATTAAATCAGCAATACTATCACACATTTTGAAAATTACTAGAAATATATATATATAGCTCCATACAAGTAATATTGAAGACAACTAGAGAAATTCAAGATAGATTAGACATTAGGTGACATTAGAAAATTATTTTAAAGTAGGAAGGAGAATGTTATTTGTAGGCAGAAAGTGAATAATGACCGCACCTACCCTGTAGAGACACAGCATTTACACAGTTCCTGCACACCCTCGGCAGGGAGTGCAAAGCCTCCTGGAGAGTCACAGAGGGAGGTAGGAGCTGCACCGGGTCCACTCGCAGCTCTCAGGGCTGCAGGACCCGAGTCCACAGGGACAGCGCCGGCCAGCACTGGGCCACCCTGCCTCAAGAGGAAGACACGCGCACACGAGCACAGGAGACCCTGAGAAGCCTAGAGGCAAATGTCCTCAGGTCACGCTTTGTGCCAACTTGATGGTTCTGTCAACTTCGGAGTTTTCTAAGAAGCGCTCAGAGGTGGAGCCAACGTCTGCCACAGAGAAAGGCAAACTGAAGGCGTGACAAAGGCGGACAAGGCCCCTTATGAAAGAGCAATGAAAACCTCTGTCCCTCCTAGAGGAGAAACAGAAAAGTTTAAGGCCCAACACACGAGGAGGCCGCCCTCGGCCTTCTTATTCTGTCCCGAGGATCACCAAGAAATCCAAGGAGAGCTCCAGGCCTCTCGGTTGGTGATGTCTTGAAGACCCCAGGAGAGAGGTGGAATAACACTGTGGCAGAGGACGGCAGCCTTGCAAGGAGCAGAGGCTCGAAGAGGACCTCACTGCCTGCCGAGCTAAAGGAAACCCTGATGCAGCAGAACAGGGAGTTGTCAAGGCAGAAAAAGCAAGAAAAAGAAGGAAGAGGAGGAAGAGGATGGCGATGAAGATGAATGAGTTGGTTCTGGTGCAGTGTTTTGCCCTGTCTATAAAGGATTTAACTCCCCTGTGCACAACTCATGCCTTGTAGAGAAAACATCCGAAAGGTGAGGCTGTGTGAGGTTTGTTTTTATACTGTGCAGTGTCTTTTCTGCACAGTTAGCACACTATGGAACGCGTCTTCGGATAGCCCTGTCCTGCTGGCATTTTCAACAGCCCAGTAGAGTCTGGGGGTTGGAAATGGGCTGGAAACTTAAAGCAGGTGCTTGATTTAAGTTGGTGCAGAGCACAAATTAGTTATAATTTGGGGGACGGTTGCTTTTCCGCTTCAATTGTCTCTGTTGCCGCTTGTACGAAAGGTTGTTCTGTTAACTGAATAGCACTCTGTAACTGCAAAAAACAGCTGTAGCTGTTTTCTTGACATTCTGAATGCTTCTAAGTAAATGCAACTTTTTATTAAAAAAAATAAAACTTCTCATAAGAATGACAGAAGTTTCAGCGTACAGTATCACCTATGAGGTATTGCCTAAAAATAATTAAATTTAATCCATGAAACTTTCTGATACAGCTTTTAGTTTATAATAGGAAATACAGAACACAACGTACTAAGCCAGCTGGAGGCTAGTGACAGGGTGTCCTCTCAGCAGGTCAGGGTCAAAAAGGGCGGACGCTAAGTCAGACAGTCTCCAGGAGGAAAAGGACTCACGTCCTGGACTTGATATCAGCTTGGCAAACCCTGGCATAAAGGATGTTTGGGTCAGTTGCTAAAAACGTGACCATTGTCTAGGCATCAAATGAAATCAAAAGTTTAGGAATGTGAAAGGGTAGAGGTCACCGACTAAAACAAACCTCAGGTTACAAAATTCTACAGAATACACATAGACCATAAGCTCATCTGGGAAAATCATAAACATATGTAAACAATGGGGAAGAGTAAACATTGAGATTTTGTCAAATGTGAATTCTAGATAGTAATACAATGATTTCCTTTTTTAATTGGGGGTGATCTATATTTTTTTTCATTTTATACAATGCTAATGTACATAATAACAAAAGACCCTTTTCATCTTTAAAACCTTTAGAAGAAAATAGATGAGATTATCTATATAACCTTGGAGTAGGAAAGAATTTTTTAAATTAATTTTATTGGTATGTTTTAGGTGTACAATATAATGACATTCGTCATTGGAAATTTGCACCTTTACATAATCTCTCTTGGTTCTTATTTTTCCCCCTTCCCCTGCCCTCCCTTCAACCCCTCCATCCCTCCCTATTTACAAAGACTTTGTTTCCATTTTTTCATTTTCTCATATTAATTCCATTCCCTTTTTCCTTTCCTTTCCTCTACCCCTCCCACTTCCCCTTCCCCTTTGGATCTTTTCTATTTCACACTGTCTATTATACCTTTTAGTCCTGAGTTACACTTTCAGTTTCTCACACTAGAGAAACTATTCGGTATTTACATATGTGTGTCTCATTTATTTCACTTAAGAGTATCACCTCAGTGTGCATCCATTTAGCTATAAATGTTTCTAGTTTCTCAATCTTTATGGCTGAGTAGTACTCCATTTTATTAAACACACACACACACATTTCCTTTATGCAGTCTCCAGTTGATGGGCAACTGTGTTGTTTCCAAGTTTTAGCTATCACAAATTGTGCTGCTATGAACATGGGTGCACATATATCACTGTGGTATGATTCTTTTAATTCTTTGGGGAAGATACCCAGCAGGGGAAAAACCAGGTCAAATGGGACTTCCAGTCCTAGTTCTTTGAGGTATCTCCATACTGATTTCCACAGTGGTTGCACCAGTCTGCACTCCCACCAGCAGTGCAGCAGGGTTCCTCTTTCCCCACACCCCCACCAGCATTTGTTATTGGTTGATTTCATGATAGCAGCCATTCTTTCTGGGATGAGGTGGAATCTCAGTGTTGTTTTCATCTGCATCTCTCGAGTGACCAGTGATATTGAACATTTTTTCATATGTGTATTTGCTATTTCTACTTCTTTGTCTGAGAAATGTCTGTTCATTTCAGGCACCCATTTTTGGTTTGGATCTTTAAATTTGGGAGGTCTGATTTTTTTTACATTCTTTATAGATTCTAGATAGTAGACCTTTGTCTGAGGAACAGCTGGTAAAAAATTTTTCCTACCTTGTAGGTTACTTCACACTGTTTTCTACCACTGTGCAGAAGCTTTTTAATAAGAGGAGATCCCACTTCTTGATTCTTTGTGCTAGTTCATGTGCAACTGAGGTTTTGGTCATGAAATCTTTTCCTACACCAATGTCTTCAAGAGTTCTACCTAACCTCTGTTCCAGCTGGTTTAGTGTTTGTTTTAATGGTTAGATCTTTAATTCATTTTGATTTTAGTTTAGTGCATGGTGAGAGTTATAGGTCTAGTTTAATCTTTGGCAAGTTGAAGCCCAGTTTTTCTAGCACCATTTGCTAAAGAGGCTATCTTTCCTCCTGTGAGGGTGTTTGGCTCCTTTATCGAAGATAAGATGGCTGAGTGTGTCTGGAGTTGTTTCTGCACCTTCTAATCTGTTCCACTGGTCCTCGGGTTTGTTTCTTTACCAGTATCATGCTTTTTGGGAGTTTTTTGGTTTTTTGTTTTGTTTTGTTTTGTTTTTTGGTACCGGAGATCGAACTCAGGACCTTGCACTTTCGAGGCAGCCAGCAGCACCACTGAGATAAATCCCCAGCCCCATTACCATGCTGTTTTAATCACAGTAACTTTGTAGTATAATTTGAAGTTGGGGGTTGTGATACCCCGTACCTTGTCTTTGTTGCCTACAAATGCTTTTGCTATTCTAGGTCTCTTCTTGTTCCAAATGAATTTTTGGATTGTTTTCTCAAGGTCTGTGAAGTATGCTGCTGGAATTTCAGTTGGGATTGCATTGAATGTGTATAGCAGTTTTGGAAGTATGGCCATTTTCACTATGTTGGTTCTTCCTGCCCAGGAGTATGGGATGTCTTTCCATTTTTTGATATCCTCTTCAATGTCTTTTTTCAGAGTGCTGTAGTTTTTAGAGTAGAGGTCTTTGATTGCTTTCATTAGGTTGATTCCTAGGTATTTCAGTGTTTTGGATGCTTTTCTGAAAGGAATTGTTTGCCCTATTTCTGTCTCAGTGAGTCTGTCATTTGTGTAGAGGAAAGCTATTGATTTCTGTGTGTTGACCTTGTATCCAGCTACTCTACTGAATTTGGTTATTAAGTCTAGAAGACTTTTGGTGGAGTTCTTGGGGTCTTCTATATAGAGTATCATGTCATCTGCAAACAATGACAATTTGACTTCATTTTCTATCTCTATTCCTTTTATTTCTTTCTCTTGTCTAACTGCCATGGCTAATGTTTCCAAAACTATATTGAACAGGAGTGGTGATAGTGGACATCCTTGCCTTGTTCCTGATTTTATTGTAAAGGATTTCAGGTTTTGACCATTTAGTATGATATTGGCTGTTGGTTTTTCATAGATGGCTTTTATAAGGTTGAGGTAGAGACCATCGATTCCAATTTTTTGTAGGGTTTTTATCATAAATGCGTGTTGGATTTTGTCAAATGCTTTTTCTTCATCTACTGAGATGATCATATGGGTTTTGTCCTTGGCTCTATTAATACAGTGTATTACATTGATTGATTTGCAAGGAAAGAATTATTTTTAAACAACCCCTAAAAGCACAAAGCATAAAGGAAAATTTATAAATGCTACTATATTAAAATAAAGTCTATTCATGGAAAGAAAACACAAAACAAGTCAAACCACAAACCAGAAGAAGATATTAATATTTGCAACAATATACGAACTTAAAAAGGTGGTAGTGTGGAATAAATAACACTCCTGATGCCATAAAAAGTCCTAGTAGAAAAATTAACAAAAGTTATCAAAAGTAATACCACTGAAAATGATATGCCAAAGTCTGTAAACCTATTAAAAACATTCAGACTAACTAGTAATTGAGGACTAGTAATTAAAACCAGGAGGCATAATCCACTCCCACCACATTTTCATAAGTAAATGCCAGTATCAAATGCCAATGAGAATTTCAAACAGCAGAAACTTTCAGATGCTGTCAAGAAGAATGTAAACTGTTTCAAGTAACCTAAATAATTTGGCATTAACCTGCAAACTTGAACAGTCTCACTGCACACGATCTATCAGTCCATGTCTGGGTGTATGTATTAGAGCTGTGTTTTACACACTCTGAACAGGGAGTTACTCAGTTGAGCAGTTTCTAAAAGCATTTTCCCATAAAATAATAAGGAACAGAAAATAAAATACGAGAAAAAAGAGACAATACCAAACCGCACCGCTAGTGGATGAAATGGCTTTGTGGGCATCTGAACACATACGCAATGCAAAGCGCATTTCTCTCCGTGTGTCACGTGCCAAAGCCACTGTCCCACAGAGCACACGGGGTCTTGTACTCCAGGAGACTCAAAGAAGGGGAAACTGGAGGAGCAAAGCCCAGCAAATTCAAAGGCCTCCAGAAGGAGAGCAGACAAGGGCCTTGTGGCACCTGGATGAACAGAAAGCTGTCACAGAAAATGCAACAAGTATCAGTCCATTTATATGATGAGGTCTAAAAACACAACTGCAGAGACTTAGCTATGGTCAAAGTCAAAAGAGAAAGGAATGCTAAAGACGAAGACGAGGTTATCCTGGCAAATAGGAGGGGCAGAGTGGGATGAGGCTAGAAGGAGAGGCGTCTACGGTTCTGCCCGGCTGTGTGCTGAGCGGTAAGAAATGGATCGTGACATCTCCACGCTTAGCACTGGCCTCAAGGTGATGGTGCAAGTGACGCCTTTTTCTTAGTGCTTCCCACTGCTCACAGTTAAAGATTCCAGCACTGACACAGTCTCTGAATTCGGGTGCTGTCCCACTGGGATCTGGCTTAGGACAAGCTGTCACTTAGCTTCTCCCTCCAGTCTCATTTTATCACTAAAACCTTGCAATGTTTGTCACCCTAACTACAAAGAGACTGAGGAGAGCAGAGTCTTTGAATATAACGAAATGATAAGGGACTGCAAACGCTGATGGCCCCATCGGATCAGCGCATGCCATATGCAAGTGTTCAAATGTCACTCTGTACCCAGAGATGTGTGCAGGTATTGCACACTGATGAAAAAACTTAAAGAGCCTTCTGCAGCCACAGAAAATGCAGGAAGAAGCCACACAAATCTAGGTTAAAAAAAGAAAAAAGATCTGTTTGGAAAGAAGAGGCTGTCATTACATCAGGTCACCATTTTTTCTGCCCAAAAAGACTTCTTCCTCAGAAACCTTTTGATTAAGTATGCATGACACCAAGGACAATCCCGAATCCGTAAATCACCCAACAGAAAAGGAGCCCCTGGTGGGGGCGGCCTCACCTGCTAGAAGATCCAGCCCTGCTGCAGCAACAGCCGGAGGAAAGCCAGCAGCCGTGCTGGGCCCCAGGACTCCCCAGGGCACAGGGCGGGACAGTTCAGGCCAGGCACGTCCTGCTGTGCCAGCCAGAGGGATAAAGCACAATGGGTCCCTCAGCAAATCCCATATGGGAGAGGAAGTAAGACTTCCATCCAGCCTCCCTGGCAGTGTAAAGGGTAGATGAGAAACAGGGACGAAAAAGGGCAAATGCACACACTCACGCATTCACACACTCAGGTGCCATTTATCTCTCCACCAGCCAGCTTACGGCACACCTTAATGCCTATTACTTCACTCCATCTTCAAAACAACTCCTCAGGCCAGGGATTTAGCTCAGGGGTCCCGCCGCCTGCCTGGCAAGAGCAAGGTCCTGAGTTCGATCCCCGGTACCAAAAAAAAAAAAAAAGTAAAACAACAAAATAACTCTTCAAAGGCAAGGCTCACGTTAGAAATGAAGATGCCAGCGCTCGGACAGACTTAATAAGCCATCAGAGGTTGCCTGCTATTGGTTAACGGGGCTGGATCCATACCCAAGCCTGTCTGACTGATGGCCAAGCTCTTCCCTGTACAGCCCACTCTGAGAGGAAGGGCACATTGCAGAACAGCCGGCCTTGGAGCGGACCCCAGGCTGCTCCCAGTGAAGCTCGCTCTCATTGCCACACCAGGAAGATGTGCACCAGGCTACGCTCAGCTCAGCATGATTCCCGCGCAGGAGGGGTCACTGCACCCGACCCCCGGGCCAGGGGCACAGCGCTCCCCTCCATCAGCACACCAGGCTCCCCCCGCGCGTGCAGTCTTGGCCACAGAGGAATAAGGTTAAGCATCAGGTCTGCTCGGGCGCCCTCCTCCCGCCAGGGGTTTCTGCGTGCGTTACCTAGCGCCCAGCAGCTGACGTCGCGCAGGAGGGGGCTGCCGGAGAGGGCGTGCATGTACAGGAGGTGGACCATCAGCTCGGCCAGCGCCCACCAGCTCAGCAGGCGGCCCAGGGCACGGGCCAGGACGCAGAGGCTGTCCTTCAGCGAGCAGAGCTCCGGCTGCTGCATCTGGCTCGGAGACAGAGAGAAGAGGGCATCAGCTTGTGGCCCAGCTCCCAAAACACTGCCCCTCAGCAGTGTTTTTAATTCACTTCTCCCAGAATGGGTTGCTGTTGCTTGGTTGGGTTGGTTTGCCTTGGGAATACTCAAGGTTCTTGGGTGAAAATCGTTCCTAAGAAGAGGACGAGCCCAGCAAGCTGCCGGCACCAGGAACTGGGACAAGCCCTGCATCCCCACCCCAGCAAGTGCCTGGAAACGTGCGCAGGGAGGGCGACACCCAGGCCCCGCGGTCCCTTTGGACTCCACATCAGCCTGGCTGTCCTCACCGCCACCCGCTGTGGCTGTGGCTGGAAAAGTCTGGCGAAGGACAAGGGGGCACAGGCAAGAGGACTGGAAGGACAGCGAGAAACAGAGCCAAAGGGGCGGGGGGGAGCTGAGTCTCAGTGTGAGGCTTTGCCTTGAGTTGTTTCGGAAACAAAGCAGAGTAAACAGAAGCAGGGACCAGGGTCCTGTGCAGTGCGGTGTGCCACCGTGCTTAAGGGCACGGGCATCAGACTCAATCAGGACCCAATCCTAGCGTGAGCCGTACAGCTGCGTGGCCCTATCTCGGCCTCCTCTTTCGGAAAGCAGAGGAAACCTGGCGATGATTCAGTACGTGCAGCGCCTGGCACACAAGGCACCGGGGGACTATGATGTGTCCCCTATGTGTACCTTCTTCTCAGTCTCCCTCATGCATCCCAGAACCCCAGCTGTGGGCAGCAACAGGAGAGCGATCCGAGCCACGGTGTAAAGTCAGAGAGGGTGTTTTGATTGCTCATAGAGGAGCTGCAGGACAGCGTCCCTCATTAAAAATGTTTAGGGCCAGAAGCGATCCAGACTTCAGAGTTTTTCATATTTGGGGTATTTGCATGCCCAATCTGAGCATCCCCAATTGGAAAGTCTGCTCAATAACTTCTGGAGTTTGGAGAATTTCCGATTTTGAGGTTAGGGATGTTCAAGCAGCCCTGAAAATGAATACTAAATATACGGGGCAAGGCAGACAAAAGACAGTTCTAACAAGGTAGCCGGTTTTGCAGGCAACGCACTGTAATTTAAACGGCGATTCTAGAGTTCGTAAACATGCTATAAAATTTGCAGTCAATTTGATTTCATTCTTATACCACTAGACAAACACAAAAAAGCAAGAGAGAGCAGTCATATGTTTTCTGCATCTCACAGGAAGGAGATTTCACGAGGCTGAGGGCACTGTTGAAGTGAGGGTGAAGCCATGCCGCCCCCGAGGCAGACCCTGCACACCGGGGCTGGCGAAGGTATCGACTGGGCTCGAATCTGACCTCTGGGCTCCCGACACTAAGTCAGCTAGAAAGGCCATTCCCAGTGTCCCTGGACGGAGTCCACGGAGGTTCCCGGAAGGAGAGAGCCAGGGTGAATGTCAGGGTGCGTCGGTGAGAGGCACAGGCAGATTACTTATGCAGAGTTGGAGTAAGAGAAAACAGGAGAGGGACTCGGAGTGCCAAGGGCACAGCCCCGGTGGAGGAGGTGAGGCTGGCCTAGTAACAAAGGAAGGGGCCGGTTCTTAGGGACTCGCGGGGGCTGCTCGGCTTGGGTGATCATCATCTCAGTGCTGATGGATCCAGAAGGCCCTGTTTACCCTTGTCCGGTCTCTGTGAGATGACTGTTCTTCTCAGGACAGTCTCGGGCTTATGGAGGCTTTGCTGGAATCCAAGGTGACCAAGGGCAATGACTGAAGACGCCCAGTGCTCAGGTCGCTGAAAGTCCCTGTAAAGCTCCTACCATGGTGTCCGGCCTTGAAGGGGAATGTAAATTTGCAGCTGACCAATCTTGTTTGGCAGCTTTTAGACAGACAGTCCACTCCCCACATGACTAATGCCGAGATGGGCAGCTGAACAAGGATCAGACCCAAAGTTCTAAGGCAATAAAGGAGATGGATCCCTGTAAGCCCAAGGGTAGAATCACTATTTGTTTAGCAAAAGCACTTCTGAGTCCCTGAATGCCTCAGAAGAAAACGCAAATCATGCCTTTAAGGAGTAAGCGGTCAGGGGCCCAGGAGTTTGTGTCCTCTGTCCCTGTGGCAGTCCCTGTGACACCAGGAGGACACCTGAGGCACCTCCGCAGCTGCTCTCCCCAGTAGCAACCCAGGTGTATAGCTTCCTCTGCCACCAGCAGAGCAGAAGCACTGCCCACAGAGGAGAGGGGAGACCCACATGCCAAGGGATTTGTTTTCACTCTTCTTTTAAGCATACATCCCACCGCTTTCTGAAACCACCTTCCTGTCACCAGCAGCCGGGCTAGGCAGTCCTGCTGGCTCTGAGGCATCACCACAAGCTGCATGAGGGAGCTGATTCCACTCTGCTTAGCTGCTCTCTGCAAAGCTCGCTCTTACCATCGTGGAGTAGAAAAAAATAAAACTGGCAGGAACTGCCCTTAGCTTCCAGACGTCCACCTTAGGAAGATACTCTCTCCATGCACACCAACTGCATGGTTAGGAAACAAGGCACTGCTTTGCAGGATTGCCCTGGCCAGTGTGGACTGGGGAAGCACTAAATTTGGGAAGGGTTCTCCAAGAAGAAGATTCAGCCTGTTGGGGCACTGCAGTGATCCTATCACTTCAAGGACAGGTGTGCAATGGTGCCTAAGGCAGGTCCGTTTCTGGGCACGAACAGATCTGATTCTTCAAGCCCAGCACACACGTGGAGAGGTCCAGGAAGCCTGAAGCTGTGGGTCCACAGCCAGGGGACTTCAGGGCAGAGATGCCACTTAACCAAGGGGAAAGAGAAAGGAGCATATCCCAGCATCCAATAGCAAGGGCTTGGTTAAATGCACAAGGGCACTCCGGCATTATGCAGGCACAAGAACTTTCTTTATTCCACACCCATAACAAAAGGAGAAGGTGGAAAGATATACACCAAAATGACAACACTGGTAATCTTTGAATGGTAAAATTGCAGCTGTTTTTGCTGGTTCCAATAAGCTGCTTTTTTTTATAATCAGGATGAAAGCAAAACTTTGGCCCTCTCAGGGAGTGAGCAGGGGGGCTCGGGGCCCCGCTGTTTCTGCACCCCACCTGCCACAGAGGGCTGGGGTCAGGGCGTGCTGGGAAGCCAACGTCTTCTAAGCCAGGTCTTCTCTTTCACACACTAGAGCCATTTACATCCCTCCCCACCTCCCACCTCACTCTCTCTCAGTTCTCTTAGCTCTGTACTTGCATCTTTCTTTGTTCTCCACCCTTTTCTAGCCAGCTAAAGTGAATTCATCTTGATCTAACAGCTACCAGCAAAAGAAGAACCAGTAGCAAAAGCAATGCTATGGTCTCAATGTTTGTGTCCCTCCTAAGTTCCTATTTGAAATCCCAGCCCCTGGACCACAGTTACGGTACTGGGGTCTTTGAGAGGTGATGAGGTCATGGGGTGGGGCTTAGGAGACAGCCCACGGTGTGGAGGCGCCGTGCTGTGGCCAGGAAGTGGCCCCCACCAGACCCAAGAGTGCTGGTCCCTGGACTCTCTGCCTGCAGAACTGTGAGCAGTCGGTCTCCCCACTGCTCGAAAGCCACGGGTCTATGGTGCGCTGTTATAGCAGCCCAGGCGGACTGGCACGTGACACCCACTGGCTGTGGAGCTCAGAAGAACTTTCGCCAGGCAACTGAGGCCCTCAGCTTCCCAGAGTGCTGGGATCACAGGCATGCGACACTATGCCCAGAGTCAGTTTCTGAACAATCAACCATGTGAATGGTGTGCAGGCCGCTGAGTATAGCCCAACTTCGAGTGCTATAACAAGTGCAACAACAAGGCCCATTTTCTTATTCCCTCTGCCCAGCGCGGCTTGCTCTTCACCTCTCATTGCCTGCGGAGTCTCCCTCGTCAGCATGTCTGAGGGGTGAGGGAGCCAGAGCCCGGGCTCTGGCCTGGGGCAAGCGCGCTGGGTCAGTATCATCCACACAGTCGGCACGCTCAGTGCTCCCCAGACCCAACCCCACCTCCAGCCACCCGAGGAGTTTCAGGGACACGGCCACCTGCCGGGCCTGGCCAGTCACTGAGGTGGGGTCCCTGGGTGCCTGCAGCAGCTGCCCGGGCCTCTATGCAGAGGGAGCCAGGATGCTGAGCTCTTCGGACAGCACTGCCAGAACCCCAGCTGCAGTGCCCTCCCGCAGGCTGGCCCAGGGCCTAGCCTCCTGCCGGCCTAGACTGAACACAGAGCTGCCCCAAGCTCGGCCTAATCGAAACAGCAAGAGCGATAACTAGCACTTTCCAGTGTTTCTGTCGCCCCACATCAGCCACATGAAACTGGCCTTCGCCACAGCCCTGCGAGGGAGGACTTGCTGCTCCACCTCTCACAGACGGGTGTGCAGACGAGGTGACCGCCCGCCGCTCTCCAGCCAAAGCAGAGCAGGGCAGCGAACCCAGGGGCTTGGGCTTCAGGGCCTTTGCGCTCAAGCTCCGTGCCAGGTCCTGCTGAGCGTGGCAGGGAGGCCGGGCTGCCAGGCAGGCGCACCTTCCTCCCCGCGGTGCGTGGGAAGACGCAGGCTCCTGGCTCTCCCTGGGCCTCCTGGACCCCGCCTCGCCACCCTGAGGATCCGAACTCCACTGCAGATGGCCAAAAACAAAACTGGAGCTCAGGTTTCTGAAACCCTGAATGCCATCGGGTTAAGGTAGTGTGGCCTTGTAACGTGAGCGTCTTACCTGTTCATTACTGGAGAGTGCAAAATGACAGAGGACACGTTCATACTTCCCTCATCCCGCGTATGTGACTGCATGTGCTGCAGGCCTGGGCCCCTCCCTCTGTCGCTGGGAGCTGCAGATTGCGGGCTGAACAGGGCCTTTCCTCCTGGGTTGGTTCCGCGGTGGGGCTCTGCTGCCCCCTGGTGGTGACGGCTCATCTCCAGCTCTATGTTCTAAAGCACCGGCCTAGCGATCAATGGGTGCTGAGCCTGAAGGTCAGGGTTACCTGTCTCGCTCCCAGGGCGCCTCATGTTGCTAGATTAGCACTTTAGTCCCTCTCCTCCCACAGGGACTAAGAACCCCACTGGCCCTTGGCAACTGCAGAGACCTCCTGGATCATGTTTTATTTGCCCTGCAGCTTTTTCCTGATCATTTCCCTTTTCTTGAATAACGTTTCTATGCCTTTCCAAATTCTCTGGACTCTGCATTTGCCGTCATTTTGCAAGGAGTAGAAAGGGAAGGGTGAGAAATAAATGGAACCCAGCGTCTCTACCTGAGCCCCTACAGCAAAAAGTCACCCTCTCCCCTCTTGCTCCCCAGACCAAGACTTAAGAGAAGAGAGCCCCAGGCCTGGACTCATCTCAAAACTCGTGGGACCCAAAGACAGGGCCCTAACACTCCCACTGGGTCCCAAAGGCCACAATCTGAAAGGTGATGAGAAGTAAAAACCGCGATAATTGTGCATACTAAAGTGCAGACCCCCCAGGGGAAATCTCCTTATGGACAAGATGCACTCAGGAAAATCATTTGTTCCCCCCAGTGGACTGAGTTGGTTCCCTGAGAATTACTATCAGTCCCCGGGAGAAGAGGGGTAGATGTCCAGTCCAAAAGTTACTGGCTGGAATGTCTCGAAAATTCAAAATCCACAATGTCGAGGGGCTTGTGAGAGAGACCATTTGTGGAGGATCTGAACCCATGCCATCCTGTGCCCCTCTCCCCTCCCTGCTCTGAGGAACTCAGGATAGCGTTTCCAGCCTGGAGCATGGGTCCAAGTCACCTGGAAGGCCCCTTAAGCCGTGCTGCCAGCCCCACACCCGTCAGGAGTTCTGCCAGGGCCTGGGATGCCTCAGGCTGGGGACCTCACTTTGAGACCCCGAGAGAGACCATCAGCTGCCAGCACTGCACCACCTCCGTCTCCTAGCGTCACTCACCACACAGCTGAGACGGCCTCGTGACAGAAGAGTGGTCCTAGGCAACCCAATCTGAGGCATGAGAGCCGAACACTGCACCTGCGTGTGCCCGGGACGCCTGTTCCACTCGGGATTTCTGGAGGGTAACAGTTATACCCTTTCACAGACGAGTTTAGCACATCATGCTATCGTTACAATGTCAAAACCTGCTTTTAAGTCCAATATTAACTTAGTGGAATTTTTGAGACGAAGTAAGTCATGGCTAGAAAACCTCCTTTCCAGTGGCACCTTTCATACGGCCCCAGAAATGTGCAACACTACTGCTGGCCCTGATCGCTGAGCTATGCTTCCGGGAGTGTGACACCTGTGTGTCCTGTGTGTGTTGTGTGTGTGATGCACCATCCTCCCCTCCACCAAGACTGATCTGCGATGGCGGCAGCGGTGGGTAGACATCGCCCCAGGGAAACTGTTTTAAGTGCGGTTGACCATGCACACCTGAGGTGAAGTAACAGGGTTAACTGTCCCGGGAGACAGGCTGTGGCTGAGGGCAGGGAGAGCCGTGCGGGAGGTGGGACAGTGCACCGGAAGCAGAGTTCCCAGCACACATCTCTTCCAAGGATGTTGTCCGGGTACACACGGGACTCAGCCGGTACCTGCAAATTCACTGCCACCTTCCAGCAATCTTCACCTCCATGGTCCTCATCTAGGTCACCAAATCATTCCCAGGCTACCACAGGACTATTTCACCAGCAGTTTGTGAATACAAAGGGCACTACACTACGTCCCCGACAATAAATGGCAAGGATGGCTTCTCTTCCCACTTTTTGAAGTAACACCATCATAATCAGACTTTTTCTTTCCCTGGGGCCTCACTGCAGGGAACACCAGTTCCCAAGTCCCTGCGTGCAACTTATGGACCCCAGGATCCACAGCTCACCCAGAGTCAGAGCTGGGCCCCTCAAGCTGACACATGACACAGGCTTCTCCTCTGGTTTACTCAACTATTTGCAGAAACTCGTGACAATGAATGGCGTGTGTTTTCATCTGTGGATGCATCAAAGTGCAGACTCAAGTCTTGCAGATGAGCAGAGCAACATGGACAGCATCTCAAGCTACTGACCGCCAATCCAGTCCCCAGTGGTGCTACCTGTTTGACGAACTCCGGAAAGTTGAGGATAGGCCCATTGTGGAAGACGGGATAATAGAAGACGTAGGCCAGCATCCAGGGGAAGGAGTGGGGGGCACGCAGGGTGGGCAGCTGCTGCCAGCAGAACTCGAGGCTGAAGCTGGTGTAGAACAGGCAGCGGACAGTCAGCGTGAACTGCAGCAGGTAGTACTCACTGTCGGTCCCGTACCACCGCCTCTGCAGAGCCAAAAGGACAGGACAACTGTTGAGTGGCCAGAAGGGCAACATCCCATCCCAGCGCAGCCAGCTGGCATGGCTGCCTCTCTGAGAAGCCCAGGAGGAGCACTGTTTCTTGGGCATAGCAGCTGCACCAGCAAGGGAGTCCAGAACAAATGAATTCTAGTAAATCTCACTGGTAATCAAAGCAAGCAGCAAGGGCTGGGCACAGCTCAGTAGTACACCTTTTGCTTGCCATGTCCAAGGCATGAATGAGCAGTGGAGAGGAGAACATCTGTAACATCAACTGTCTACTTGGCACATAATGCTTTCCTGGATATGCATCCATGAGAGACAGCCATGGATACCACGGAGGTCAACCACATCAACAATGCTGGTGGCAAAGAGGGGCCTGTGAATGTCACAGCCTGTCTTCAATGTATTTTTCTTCTTGCTCTTCTGTCATTAATATATTTAAATCAAATAGCTGAGACTAAGAAGCCTCTAAAATGAAAGGTTTATGGAGCTGTTACAGATGCTAGCCAAAAATCAAAGGACCCATCTTAGCTGGTTGCGGCAGTAAATCCCATAATCCCAGCACTCCAGGAGGCCGAAGCTGGAGAATCAGAAGTTCCAGCCCATCCCCACAACTTGGTAACTTAGCAAGACCCTATCTCAAAAGATAAAAAAGAAGTGGTCCTGGGACAAACTCCCTCAGCCACCAATAGCATGGCCAGATAGCAGTTGAGAAAATATCAAGCAGACCTGGGTGTTTTATACCAAAAATCTGGGAGAAGAAAACATACATCCTTTACACTGAACCTGTGTGGGTTACAGGAAGACAGAAAGCAGGTGAAGCCCTGGGAGAGGAAGAGAATCCACAAAGAGAAGCATTTGCTACTTCCTGACTGGTTGGCTCTAAAAGCACCCATGACGCCACCTTGACGGCTAATCTTTAACATACAGGAAAAGAATGTAAAGCAGCTCTTTCTTGTTCTTTGTTGATTTTCATTTAAAACTATCAGTTAAAATAAATTTTTCTTGTCTCTCTACTCCTTCCTTTCTCTGTCCCGTAACTTAAGGCATCTCAGAATTCTCCTCTTCCCAACCATTACCAAATGACCTTTAGAGACACATATTCAAAAGAAATACTGTAGTTCCTGCCCTTCATGTGTTTCATTCTCATACAGGAGATACGTGTGTTAAAAATGCAATTCCAAGACACAAGTAACACGCATGTGCAAGAAATGCACATGGAACCGAAGGTCAGAAGAAAGTGTGATAAAATGGTAACAACACTGGGGAGAGTAAAAACATGGAATACTCCACAATCTTCATATTGTCCTATATTTTCCATAAGATGGATATATTGTTCCTTAATGAGAAAACAAATTTCGGTCATATATATGTGAGAAATAGAACTAGGTCCAAAGAAGGAGTACTTAAATTGACCTGCCAGGGTCTTTTAAGGCTGTAGACAGAAAAGCTGACCCTGAACAGTGTGTACTTTACATCCAGGATCAGCCACCAAGGGGAGAGAGAGAACCACAGAGAAAGTCTGGAGCCCAGTGCGTTCCTGGGCACCTGCTCTCTCAGCCACAGTGCTTACCAGCCACCACGAATCCCGTGACAAACGAACATTTACTCACCGACAACACCCGTAACAGAGGCTGTCTCCCAAGAAATGATGAAGAGAACTAGATTTTGTTTCTGCCCTTGCCAGATCCAAAAAGATAGGTGTTGATTTATTTTTATTTTTGTTGCAAATCCATTTTTAAGCACACTTGTTTAAATGATCACCCGGTCAATCAATCTGGAAAACTAAGGCTCTCTGGTGAAGACAGAACTGCTGCAGGGCCTTACTTGTGCTCATGAGTCCGTATTCTGCTGTACGTGCTTAACGTGTTAGCTCCACTACTGGTAAGATGCAGAGAAAGGTGGCCAAACAAAAACAAAAAAGTACCCGAACTTTCAAAATGCTACAACTGTCACATCGTTTAATGTAGATTCCACCCTGGGAACAATCTCTGACGAAGGTAAAATAACTGTTCCTTCTGTTTTCCAGACGATGGGATGGAGCCCAAGGTTAAATGACAGCCTCCAGCTTCAAGAGGAGGGCGGGACAGGGAGCAGAAAAGCTTGGAAACCAGGCTTCCAGGGTCACCTTTCCATCCCACTGCTGGGCGAACTCAGATCCCGCAGGTGCTCCAAGGTCACCTGGATCTGCAAATGAGCCAGCGGATTAATAATGAATGAAAATAAAGACCTTCTGGGAGTTCCAGCTCCACGTGATTGAAGACAGTATCATCCAGAGTTCCCAGGCTTTCCATGCAAGGAATGCTAATGGGATGAGGGTGAGAGGCCATCCGAGTCGCACAGCACTGGGGAGCTGCGAGCCTTACGCACTGCGTGTGAGCGGTGGCACGCGGAGCTTTGAGGGCCACTGCACACACCGTGAGGGGGACAATCCTTAGACCTGTTCAATTTAGTAGTTTATTTAAGCAAAGAACAAAACAAAGCTCAACAGGATTCACAGACGGGGCAGCTCCCAGAACCAGAGCAGGTTCTGAGAACTCCAGCCAGACGGAAGACAACCTACCTGGCTGCGGCCTATTCAGTCAGCCAATTAATTAATTACAGCTTACGTAGTTAATGGTCCACAGCTTAATTAGATAATTGGCTACAGGGCCCCCAGTAACCAACCAAAGCTAAGTCACAGCGATTAAACTCTACATCGGTTTGGAACTCCTGGCCCAGTGCAGGTACCAGTCCAAACTCAAGGCCTCCACAGACTCGTCACCACCCCACCTCTTCCTGGCCTCGTCACTCACTCCCACAGCCGCACAGCTCTGGGCAGGCATCCGCAGAGAACCCACCTGGCTGGCCTGACCTGCCAGATGCCTGGTGTCACTGCCCTTCCCCTCGAGGAGTCTACACGCTGTCTGCAAGGCCAGACACACAAACCGCTTCACGGACCAAGATCCCTGTGGCGATTTATGTCACAGCTGTGCACAGGAAAAACTCACAGCGCAGAGCCCAGTGGCGTGGACGCGTTCCACGACTGCTCCGATTTCACCTGAGGAATGAGAGAGACCAGCCAAGCAGGGGTGGAGAGGCCTTCGAGAGACAGGCAGGAATAGGCTCAGCGACTGCTTTGGGGCTGACCAGAGCATAGGCTAGGGAGGAAGAGCAGGAGGTTGGTTCAAAGAGACTGAATTTAAAAGGACTGCAGGGAAGAGGGAAGATTCCCAGGTCCCAGCAGCAGAAAAGGATGGAGACGGAGAACGAGGTGGTTCTGGCCTGGGCCCCTGACGTCCCAGAGCTTGAAGTCTCTCAACCGAGTAGTTGTCCAAGCTGACTGACCCTGAGGCCGACAGGCTCGAATGCCCAGGCTCCCAAGCCACACAGCGGAGCTGGCGCCATGGACTGGCTCCTCCCAATAGGCATTTCTCCCCGAGGAGAGCGCCACTCGGACTAACACTCCCCTGCCCGGCAACACAGATATGACGGCTTCCCAGGCTGCAGTCTTGGATGACAAGACTGATGTTTGGACTTGAAAGCATATGTTCAACTGATGAGTGAGACGGGGAGCTATGCAGGCAGCCTGAGGGTCCCAGCCAGGCCCCAGTCTGCACAAGCAGAGCTTTGCCACTCAACTCCTCCTGAGAAAACAGACAGTTCAGAGCTGCCGGGTGATGACCCGGAACCGGAAACGGTGCTGGAAGAGACAGCAGAGGGCGCCATCGGGGGCAGCGCTCCAGACCCCCACACCTGGGCTGCCACCCTCTGTGGGCCGACACCCAGCCAAATCTGCTGTCTCCTCGCAGAACACAAATGCACTAGGGAAATAATACAGCCAAGCAGCTGAAGATTCCGTCAAAGAGAAACTGACAGAATACAATCAGAAGCACAGAAGCGGGTGGGAGCCCAACGTTGCCCTCCATTAGCACAGACAGGCAGTGGTCTGTGCGGATGCCACTGTGCCGCAGAAACGAAAGCTCTTCCACTTTCTAAATCCAAAGCGCTTTCATTCTTGTCTTCATGAGTCAGTAGAAGCACATCTGTTCCAAAGGCTGAGAAGAAGACCACTTGTCTTCCCTGTGTCAGAGCCATTTGGGGCTGAGGGTAAGACGAAGGGTGGGAGTGAGCGTGTCCCCTAAACCAGGGCCTGGCCACACGTCCGGGCGTCTCTGCCTTTGTTCCTGACCCTCCGGACCTGTAACAGTGGCACCCTCTGCGCCAAGCCAAGCAGGAAAGAACGTACAGGGTCAGCCCCGGCCAACCCCACAGGGCCGAGAGGACAGGGCTGCACAACCCAGCGGCCGGGCAACGCGCAAAGCCCGGTGTGGCCCCCAGGGGCGCCCCGTCAAGGGCCCGCAACTGTGTGTCTGAAAACACATCCCCTGGGAGGGGGAGGCGGGACCTGGCCTTCCTGAGGGGGGAAGGCACTCACCTTTATGTCCTCCACGCCCTGCAGCCTCAGGGTGGAGAGCAGCAGGAGAGAGCAGAGCCAGGACAGGAACAGTGACCGGAACTGGGCCACGCAGAATGTGGTGACGGTGTGGAGGAGAACCGTGAGCACGCCCGGAGCCCCCAGCACGCTCCAGCAAGCCCACATCCCGTAGGCCGTGAGGATCCAGGGTCTGTGCTGCAGGCGGGGAGGGGCCGTGGGGAGATGGAAAAGGACAAGACGTGAGTGAAGGCCTCTGTCCCTAAGCAGCCGCGTGCACAAGGACGGTCGTTAATGAGCCACCTCCTGACTCCGCCTCCCCCTCAGACTCCCAGAATCCAGCAGGCCCACCCAGAAGCAAGTAACCCTTCCCTGCCTGCAGCCGAGGTGCCGGGACCACCGGACCCCACAGCTTTGCAGCAGCCTTTCCAACAGACACGAGGGAACCCAAGGACAGGTGGAAAGACTAACCCTGAAGGCCTCACCCTGCAAACACATCTCAGAGGTGAGGGTAAAGGTCCCGTGCACATTCTAGCCAGCCCTTCGAGGAGACTGGGCCATCCACACCAGCGAGGCCTTCCTGAAGCCCGGGACGGATGTGTCAGGATATTCTTACAGTCAAATGGAGACCGGAGAAAACTGTGTCTCTCCAGCCTTACGTGATGGTGAGGCCTGTGTGTAGTCGATCTGATTGATACATTTATCCCTATTTTTTAAAGAATCAGAATTTTTCTTATTTGTCAAGTACTTTCTATTTATCACATTGAATATCTAAATAAATGAATTAATATGTCTTTGTTTGAACACTGAGAGGCAATATATAATATCTTGGTTTAAAGATACAAGCTTTGAAGTCCAACTCCCTAAATTCAAACACCAATGTTCCCACGAACTAACTGTGTGGTCCTAGGCAAGTCATGTAAGCTCGCCCTGTCTCTATTTCTTCATCTGTAAAACAGGGGCAATGACAGCATCTTCTTGATGAGATTGTTGTAGGGACTAAGTGAATTACGCGTGTGATGCACTTAGACCATCGGCATAGATAGTACGGACCGCTCAAACGCTGTTCCCAAGGAAATAAGATATCTCGGAGTGTGCAAGGTGAAATGTGGTTTCCAGGACACACAGAGCCGAAAGGTGGGGACTGACTGAACTGAGGTCTCCTCACAGGGAAGGACAGAGTGGAGGCCCCCTGTGAAGCCCGTGCTTCCATGTGAACTTTCCCCAAATACCCGCAAGTACTAATCTTTCCCAAACCTGCACTCCAGCCTAAGAAAACATTGTAAAAGTGAGACTAGGTCAGTCCTTCCTAAGTCCCAAGAAAACCAGAGGAATCTGAAGTTCATTTTTACTACTTTTCCGCCCTTCTACCCACAGAAAACAGCACATAAATTTGCTGCAAACTTTCCCGTACTCACTCACCTCTGGGAAGAGTCCAATTCTAAGAACCAAGGATGGCAGAGACTATTTTAAGACATAGCTCTAACAAACAAGAAAAAGGTTCTTTTCAACATGACCTATAGCATTCACTGCTGGGATTCTTTTCCGCACACTCATAGCCGCATCCCTATGTGTATACACAGTTACGCTTTTATGAAGTGCTATTTGATCCATTTGGAAAAAGCCTGCTTGCTGGGATTCATTTGGAACTCACCACAGACTGAAGCTGCTTCAACTTGGAAAAGGCTGAAAGAGCTTCAGGAAATGCTTAACAGTGCAGTGCCAACCCCATCTACGTGGGAGATTCCATGACAGCTCTAGCAGCCGTCTCGGAAGCCTCTTTGCGGGCAGACAAATACGTCCCATATTGTCACTCCCAGTGTCTCCCCTGCCAAACCGCATGGCAGACAACACTGGATACTGTTCTAAGACATAGGAAAATGCTCTCACATCAACCTCGTGTTCTCCACTGACCTGAAGAGTAACTCACTCTTTCTCCCACTGAGTACAGACAGACAGCTCTACGATACATGTTTGTGCAGAACAGGAAATGAAAAGACTAGAATAACACAAAAAGAATCGCTGACAGCACAACATTGTTGTATAAATTAGAATCCCACTAAAACACTGATTTTTAAACTTTATCTATAAAAATGCTATTGGAACCCCATGCCCAAACACCATTACCACCTGATAGGCCACGTCTTGTTCTCCAGGGGCCTTGCAGGGCAGCCCCCCTGTGGATCCACGCCCTCGGGCACACACGCCAAGCCTCCATCCCTGCCCACACAGGCCTCGGGCTGCAGGCGGCAGCAGAGGCGGGGACCTACAAGCCGCAGTGGGGCAGCACCTCTCTTCACAGCAGGGAGAGCTTTCCAAGTGTTCCAATCACCGTTTCAGATGCGAAGTCCTACAGACAGCCCTGCTCATCCTTCTCTAATCCAAATGCGCTTATCCGTGTATCCAGCATTTGTCTACCTCGTAAGGGAGACTGTTTAAATATCCACATTAAGCCTTTGACACGAAATAGACCAGAAACTTTTAACTTTCAAATATAAAGTGTGTCATATTTTATTCCCAAATAATACTTCTAGGCAGGTAGGGTTTTCCCCAAAGTTTTTAGGGTGATTCAAGCAGATGTACAGGGTTGTGTTCACACACACATGCTATGTCAAGCTCGATTATTTAAAAACCATCTAGAAATCAATATAGCCCAGTTCATTTAAATAAAAGGGTTAAAATGATAATTATGATAAGTAATTGATCGCTAGAAAATAAGGCACAAAGAATCATATGGATCAAGTGAAGTATACAAAAAATGGCCTTAATTTCATGTTGGGTTATAATTGTTCCAATTTAAAAGTTTAAACTTTGATTAGGTACAACTTTTACACAGTGCTATTTTCAAGTTTAGGTTTTATTAAGACAGGTATAGATGCACACACAGTTGTAAGAAGTAACACAGAACAATCCCTTGCGTGCTTTACCCAGTTTCTTCCACTGGTAACTATTCTGGTTTAGATCTAAATGTCCCCCAAAGGCCAATTGGTGGGCTTTTTGGGACTTGTTTAGATTGAGGACTCTACGCCCACTGGTGGATTAATCCACTGATTGACACGTAGTTTGATGGCACCACTGGGAGATGACGGGGACAGGAGATGAGGTCTCGTTGAAGGGCGGGGTATGATCTTGGGAATAGACCTGTCCCCAGCCCCTTTCTCTCTGCCCTTTCTCTTTTTCTTGTGTCCTGGCTCCCATAAGGTAAGACGCCTCCTCCCACTAATCCCTCCACTGTGATGCCCTCCCACAGCTCAGGTCCACGGCAGTGGGGCCACTGACATCGACAGAAACTTCTGAAGCCATGAGCCAAAATAAACCTTTCTTCCCCTGTGTTGGTTTTCTTGGGTGTTTTTTCACAGTGATGGAAAGGTAACATGGTAACACTTTGCAAGACCATAGTATAATATCACCACTACCAGGATACTAACATTGTTACTTTTCTCTGAACTTCCTCAGATCTCCCCAGTTTTACTTGTACTTGAGTGTGTTTAGCTCTATACAATTTTATCACATGTTTAGGTTTGTATACACCACTTAAGACTCAGAACAGTTAATCACCCTAAGAACCCCTAATTTTGGCCTTTTATGCCATATCCACCTCCTTCTCATTCCCCCTCCCCCACCTTTGGCAGCCACAAGTCTCCATTTCTAAACTTCTATCATTTCAAAACTCTTACAGTATGCAACGCTTAGAATTTGCTTTATTTCACTCAGCATAGTTGATTCCCCAGAGTGTCTTCCAAGTTTCTGTGGATATGGATGCTTTTCTCTTAACTGCTGCATTTTCCATAGTGTGGAAGTACCACAGTTTGTTTAACCTCTTACCAGTTGAAGGGCACTGAGGCTGTTTCCAGTTTGGAGCTATTACAAATAAAACTGCCACAAGCATATGTGCACAGGTTTTTGTGTAAAAGATGAGCTTTCATTTCTCCAGGATGGCCACCCAAGGGAGCGCTTGCTGGGTGGCAAGACAGTTAGTTCCACAGTAACCTGCCAGAGCGGCGTTTCTCGGCGTGGCTTGACCATTGTGAATCCCCGCCAGCAATGTCCGAGGGACCCAGCCCATCTCCATCCTTGCCAGCCTTTGGCAGTGCTACTGTGTTCCACCTTAGCCACTCAGCTAAGTGTGCAGCGGTTTCAGCTCAATTTTGCAACGCTCTTGTAATGGTTAGCAAAGGCTGAGCCCCCAATGCCTGAGGTTAGGATGGGGTGAGAGAACTTTGCTGAGCACGGGTTGACCTCCATGTTTCTCTCTTCATTCCAGACTCTTCAGTTTCGAACTGAAATGTAAAGGAAAGCAGCAGAAGAAGGGAAAATGTCAAAGGTCCAAGGCACAGTAAGACAGAAACTATATTTTTGCAGCAGTGGAGATAAAGCCAGAACCTGAGCACCCTGGCTTTCCTGATGGGACAAAGCTCATGAGCCAGATGGGGGAAGGCAGCACCCTTCCCCTCTGCTCCTCTGCCCCTGTACTGACAGAGCCACTCCTTACAATGGGGCACAGCTACGTGATAATCTCCCTTAGCAGCTAAAACCCTCTCTCCTTCATGTTACCATGATGTGGGTACAAAGTCCAGCATGGTACCTCGTATACAGCAGGTATTTCATAAGGAATGGATGGATGAATGGGAAGAAGAAGAAGAAGGAAGGGTGGAGAGGGTGTGGGTAGGTGGACGGACGGATGCCCACCTACACTGGTGAGTGTCCACAGTCTTGGGATTTAACCTGGTAGTCAGGAATAAGAAGAAATGAGCACTAAATAATGTGAAAACCTACTGTCTTCCACATCTACTTGTTCTGCCTCACTCCTTATAAACAAAGGCGGCTCTGCAATGCAGATCAAACAGAAGGGCATCGTTTCAGTGTCACCGCTCACTCCCCATCCTTCACACACAGGGTCTCCTACAACTATTCGTGTGTCCTTAACGTTGGGCAGGGCACAGGCACCAATCTACAAAAGCGGACGTCTGTAAAAGAACTTCCTGTTCCTCGCCCAGACAGGTCTCCTGGACTAGCTGAGCTGTCCCACGCTGACCCCACATGGATCAGCACCCCTAAGAAAAGCTAGGGACTTGCCCATCTGCCTTCTGAAAACTATGCTCCCCGCACCGCCCTCACGTAGGGTCCAATTCCAGCCGGGGACAGCTGCCCGAGAAGGCCCTGTCTTTCCCTCTCTTCTCCCCTCTGCAGCTGACCCGGAGCTGTGGGCGCCCAGTGACAATGGGGACCGCCTGAGTGTTCTTCACCCGCTCACCTCTGCAGGAAGAAGACTGCAAACCCTTGGCCAGGAGTCCTGCTGGCAACATTATCAGATGGCTGTGCATTAATTTTTTTGGCACATCTGCCAAGAAATACTCAGTGGAAGCATTGTTTGAGAAAGAAAGAGCGTCAATCAAAATTCTTATGCACAGCATAATTTATTACATGCTACATAATCAACTGCAGGTGTTTCTGAAATATATATTTATAAATATATATATATATATGATATTCATATAACATTTCTCCAAGAAAACGGAAAAAATCCAGAATCCAAACAACTGCCTTTTGGCAGCTTTTCCTGGGAGCTGAGGCCAGTGGGCCAGTACCGAGGGCATTTCATCCCCTCCTTCAGACTGTGGAGGTAGAAGAGTCAGGATCCAGGAAAACCACTAGTTACAAGATTCCTACTGGGTGTGTGGATCTGCCAACCCCTGGGAGGGGGCGCCTGTTCGCCACAGCCTTCCAGAGCCAACACAAGGACCAGGCTGGACAGCCTCCTGCATGTCCTGTGGCGCAGAGCTCAGCCTTCCGGACCAGTGCTCGTGACGTGGGTTCTCCCGTCGGGGGCACAGTGAGCAGGGCTCAGCCCACGGACCACACAGGCCAGCCTTCCCGACAGTTCACCTAGGGGCATTTTTAGTTCTGAGGGCAGAGAACACAGTGCTTTGGGTGATGCAAGGCCACAGGGGTGTTCCAGAGAGGAGGCCACTGTCTGACGTGCCCAACACGCAGCCCAAGCAGAACAAGGCCGCAGCCTGCCTCCCAGGGCACATGCAGTCTCACCAAAACCCAAACCCAACGAGAGAGCCTCCACGGGGCAAAGGCGTCTAAGCTCAGCCCAGGAGCTCAGTGGAAAGTCTCATTACCGTCCTGACCAAGGAAAAACTCAAAAATGAAAGAAAGAATATGACACTTTTGAAAGCAACCGGCCACTCAGTGAGGGGAGGTGGGGTCTTAGACCCAGACGGAATCATCTTCAGGGCTTAGAGTCGCAGCAGCAAGAGGGCCACAGCCTGTCCCTCGCCAGCATCACCCGTCCACAGTGCCTCTGGGGATGGGGAAATAAAAGACAACTGCAGCCCAAATCTTCCACCCGGAACAAGAACCAAACCAGCTACCCCAATTAAGGCCATCTGGATACTGAGTCCAGGTGGCGAAGCCGGGAGCTAACAAGGCCAAAGCTGCGGCTCAGACCTGCGTGAGGGCCAGCGGACTCGGACAGAGGCCTGTGTCCCCGCCGGAAGCAGACGCTGCCCGCCAGCTGTCTCACAAATCAAACCTGCCCTGCGGTCACACGGGGAACAGAAGAGACGCGCACCGAGGGGACGACTGGGCTCACTGCCTGCTGCTGGCGTGGGGTACAGCGTGCCCTGCAGTGGAAGGGCCAGGCCCACCGCCCGCCCGCGCATGCCGAGCACGGCAGGCGGACAGCGGGAGGAAGCGATCGGCCTTTCCTTAAGCGGCGGCTCCAACACCACCGCCTCGGAGGCTTGGCTGGCACCGGAATGGCCAGCGTGGCCCAGTCCCCGGCGCCCACGGCAGCTGACCCAGGCAGCGCCCGGTTTTGCCCTTAACTTCCCACTCAGCCGCCCCCCAAGGAAACGGGCTCCAGCTCCTGATCCCGACCCCAAGACCCAGGACCCGCTGGGAACAGGTCTCGAAAACAGCGTTCATGGGAGGACGGCCGATGTGGAGGAGCAGGCGCAGCCGCCGCCCTTGTGGATTTCAGGACCTCGAGGCCGTCTCCGGCCAGCTGGAACCCGTACTGGGAGCTGCCCCCAGGAGCAAACGCCAGCAGCCTGGAGCAGCAGCCCCCGACCGTGTGCCTGGCTCTCGTCACGTCCAAGTACCACCGAGAAAAATGCCGCTCCCGGGCCCTCTCCACAAGCCCAGGAATCCAGCGGCAGCGCCCCTGCAGCATGAGCAGGACACAGGCAAACATAGAAAGCAGCTTTGCTTGCACCTGCAGACTGGAGGGCCGAGCTACGGAGCACCCAAGTGCACTGCACTCCAAGTTCAGTCAGCTTCCACACCGCCCTCCCATCAACCTCGAGCACAAAATAGTCAGGGAAAAACCTCGCCGCAGCCTCTACTCAGTAATGTGGCACGTTCCTTACCATTATCCCCAAACAACACGGTGCCACCGTTACTGACAGCGCACCTACATTGTAGTGGGAATTAAAAGTAAGCGAAAGATGATTTAAATTGTACAAGAGAATTCTGCAGGTCGTATGCAAATCCCGTGCCATTTCATACAAGGCTTTGGAGCATCTGTGGATTCCGGTGTTCTAAGGGGGCCCAGATCGATCCTCCCACGGATACTGAGGATCCTCCTAGTCAAAAGGGGCCTGGACTCAAAGACACAAGCAAATTTAACGAAAAGACATTGCCAGCGTGGGCACCACGCCCAGCATGGGAATCCGCCGGGAGGCGCTCAACCCAACCATGTCTGGGCTAGAGCAGGCATCCTTGGAACTGCAGCTCTGCCCATGCGAAGGGCCGTTAAGGCTACACACTTCCGAGCTTGTACCCAGAAGCGTGCCTGACCTTATTCTCTGCCACTAGCTCACTGTCTCAATCCAGAAATTCATCCATGTTGATAACTATGGCTATAGACAAGTCCTATTTCATGACATAAATTCACTACAAGTCCTCTATTTCCCCATCAGGGACATTTGAATTGCTTCTGGCTCTTCATCGCCACAAAAATCACTGCGATGAAATCCTGACCCACGTGCCCTGGCTGTGAGCTTCAACAAGTGCCAGGGCGACCACCGGGCTGCAGGCCACGCACGGGGTGCCGGACCAGGACCAGGACCGACACTGCTGCATCCTCCCTGTGTCGGTGACCAACACTTGATACCTGCTCGGGACTGAAACTAAAATGCGTACGATAGCGCTGAGGAGCACTGGCTTGGTTATTAATGAATGTGAGCAGTTTCACATGTATTGCTCATTTGTCTTTCCTCCTCTACAATTCCTCCTCCTATCTTGCGCTATTTTTAACTGGTGATTTGTCTTTTCCTTATGAAATCACTATATATATTCCATCTACTAATACTTTGTCAATTTGCAAATAACTTCTTAATTACTGTCTTCATTTTCTTTACTGTGCCTCAGAATAAACTTAAGTTCTTCATTTTAATGTAGTTAAATTTTTATCAATGTTTTCCTTCATAATTTGTATTTTTTGTATCTTGTATAGAGAAACCTTCTCTTCCCCACATCAAGAGATATTCTTCTATATCATGTTTTCTAAAAGTTTCACACTTTTGGTTTTCCCTTTCAGTCCTTAGTGTACCTCAAGAACATTATTATATGTGGTATGAAGTATTCATTTCCTTTAGTATTGGTCAGCTCTATAAGCACTGTTATCTTTTCCACCTAGATATGAAATGTCAGCTCTGTCATAAGTCAAATTTCATCTACGTAGAGTTATTTTTTATATTCTCTTCTGTTCCATTGGTCTATTTGTCTATCCTGCTACCAAATTATTCTTAATTATGTATTTATAATAATCATGTATAAGTATGTAATTGTAATGTACTATGTATTTATAATATCTGGTAGAGCATATTCTCCAATGTTGATACCAATTTTATGCTACAATCACACTACTGTTTTTTCTGAAAAAGCCTTAGAAAAAAACCAAATTATTTGCACCTTGGATACATGACAGAATTGGTTTATTAGATTAGTGGGGTTTAACAAATACATTTTAATCACTGATTTATTTTCATTGGCACAAGACTAGTTAATCTTTCTGTTTATTCATGAGTCAGAGTTTTTAGTTATATTTTCTTGAAATTTGTCTGCTGTGACAAAGTTTTCAAAATTATAACCACATGGTATGTAAAATACCCTCTTGTTTATTTTTCATTTCTGTACCATCTACATCTCTTCTTTTCCACACTTTACTTTGGTTATCTGTGCCTTCCCTTTTTCCTTGCTCAGTCTTGCTACTGACTGTCATTAATTTCTGCTCTTATTTTTGTTTCCTTCCTTCCTTCCTCCCTTTTTTGCTGTGCTTTCCCTGCACTTCTCTGCCAGCTTAACTTATCAATTTTATCTTTTTTTCTTTAATCTGATTGTAGAAGGTTATGTTCAATTAAGTACCAATCTAACCTGCATCCTACAGATATTTATATCTAATATTTTATCTATTCATTTATAAATATTTTCTAATTTCTAGTAAGTTTTCTTCTCTGACCCATGAGTTACTTAATAGTATGTTTCCTTAATCTGCTGGAAGATAAAATAGATAAAACCCTTGAAGACACAGGTATAGGCAAAGACTTGCTGAACAGAATTCCAATGGCACAAGAACTAATAGCAAGAATCAACAAATGGGATCATATTAAAGTAAAAAGTTTCTCCACAGCAAAGGAAACAACCAACAGAGTGAAGAGACAGCCTAGAGAATGGGAAAAATACTTCCAGCTATTCCTTAGACAGAGGACTAATATCTAGAATATATAAAGAACTCAAAAAATATTAGACTCCCCAAATAAAAGACCTAATCAAAAAATGGGCAACTGAAATGAATAGACTCTTCTCAGAAGAAAAGGTACAAATGGCCAATGAACATATGAGCATGAATATGTTCAACATCGCTGGCCGTTAGAAAAATGCAAATTAAAATAACATTGAGATACTATCTTACTCCTGAAAGAATGCTATCTTCAACAAATAGTAACAAATGCTGGCAGGGGAAATGTGGGGAAATAGGAACTCTTCTACATTGTTGGTGGGAATGTAAACTAGTACAACGGCTCTGGAAATCAGTGTGGAGATTCTTCAAAATTCTAGAAGTAGAAATTCCATTTGAGCCAATCTTTCCCCTTCTAGGTATCTTCCCAAAAGAGTTAAAGACGTCATATTACGGGGATACGTGCACATCCACATTTATAGCAGCATGATAATAGCTAAATAAGGCAGCTTATCTGTCCATCAAGAGATGAATAGATAAAAATGTATTTATACACAATAGAGTACTACTGTGCCATAAAGAAAGGTAAATTTGAGGCATTTGTAAATAAATGGATGCAACTTGAGACCATAATATTAAGTGAAATAAGTCAAACACACAAGCTTAAATATCTCAGGGTTTCTCTTCTGTGAGAAACTCAAGTGGGAGAGAGAACTAAATAGAAGACAGATAAATAGGAAGTAAGGAAATCTTTTTCAGATGGGTGAGGGAACAAAAGGGGGAGGGGGAAGAAAGGGGATGGAAAAAAAGAATTGAAAGGGGAAATGGTGAAAATACAGCTTTTGCAAATGGGAATGGAACCTAGAGTCTGAAGGAGCAGGAAGGGAGAAGGGGCAGGGATTCAAATAAAGGAAGAAGAATGGAGACAGGTCGTGCCCATGTACCCAACCCCTGAGAGTGTAATCAGCAGGTACTGCAAACATGCACAGTGCTGATTTAAAGTCTTAAACAATAACTCAAGTGTGTTTCTTTTTAAATTTCTAGATGAATTACAATTTTCAGGCTATCTTGCTATTGTTTTCCAATAGCTTTCTATACTTACATTACGATTACAGAAGATAATCTATATAAAACGCATACTTTGAAAATTACTTTATGGTCCAGTTTGAGTCATTCTGTGTTCTTAAAAAGAATATGGATTTGCACTTATTGAATGCAACAACTTATATATATGTACAAATTTTTATTTTCTACATAGTTTTTCTTTTTATCAAGCTTATTACTTGTATTGCTCCTTGTTGGGTTTTTTGATCCATGGTATATCAATTATTGATGGAGTTACGTTAAATTTTTTCCACATAATCACTGATTGATCTATTTATTTTTACACTGATTACCTTTTGATTTATATATTTTGAAGCAAACAAATTTAGAACTGTAATTATCTTCATAGTAACAAACTCTTTACTAAACAATAGCCCTCTTTATCATTAGTAACACTCTTTGCCAGCTATTAATAAAACTGTACCCATATCTTGTTGAGAAGAGAAAGAATTTATATTGTGTGGATTATCTTTTCCTTTTCCTTTCAAACATTTTCCTTCTGTTTTAAGTATATCAAGCTAAGAAGCACATCTCTGAATTTTGTTTTGTTTTACTTAATTTCTGTTGTTTTAATAAATCTAATCTAAACTGGGTGTAGTGGCACACACCTATAATCCCAGCACTAGGGAGGCTGAGGCAGGAGGGTCACCATGAGTTCAAAACCAGCCTGGGCTACATAGCAAGACACTGTCTCCAAAAAATAACATAAAATAAAATCTAGTCTAATAATTTTCATGTGTGTTTTGGTACTAGAGACTGAACCCAGGGTCTCTGCACTGTGCTGCAGCCCCAGCCCTTTTTATTTTTTATTTTGAGAGAGAATCTCACAGTGGAACTTGCCATCCCTCTGCCTGAACTCCCCAGAGTACGGGGATTACAGGTGTGCACTACCTTGCCCAGTTTAATTTTCCTTCTTTCTGTTTTTTTTGTGAATGCATTTACACTGATTATGATTACCAACACACTTTTATTTTGCTATTTCTTCTGTGCTTTCTCTTTGTCCTGTTTTTTCTGCATTTCATTTTTATTATCGTGAAATTTCCAACAAATGAAGTTTGTCATATTTTATGGGGAAAATAGGATTGATACTACTTTATCAAGCCCCTTTTATAGATGATAATTTAAGAGTCAATGGGAAAAGCTTTCCTAATATTAGGAAGCTAATCAGTGCCGAAGCCAAAGGCCCAACATGACCCTGCACTGTCCAGCACACTCCCACACAAGAGCTGCCCTCCCCCGCAGCTGCAGCAGCAAGAGCCGATGGCTTAACACGTCACAAAGTATTTCCTCTGGCCCTCAGAGAGGTAAGAGACTGTGTTCAACTGTTCCTTCACATAGAGGGAACCTGAGACTTAGTCACTTACCTGTGAGCAAAGAAGCTTTGTGTTAGAAATTTTTTAAAAACTTCTAGAAAATTTTAAAATCTTGAAATAAAATTAAACAGAACTTTTTAGAAGGAAAAAAACCATTAATCAATGAGAGCTGAGGTAGACACACCCATTACTAGTTTAGGAACAAAAATGTATTATTTATTAGGTCTGCTCAGAAAGTTACATGAAAGGTTTAAATACATAGAGGTTGACAGCGTCAGATAATTTAGTTTTTGCTGTTTTAAAAGATGGACACAACTACTTGAATGTGAACAAGTAATCAATATTATATTTAAAAGAAAGTTAGCAGCTGTTTGGACTTGCTATCTTCCAGGATGAGAAGCCAGCCCCAAAACGACCAATCTCGGGGAACGGGCCCCAGACTGGCCAAGTTGGGTGCCTCTGTGGGATGCAGCCTCCGCCCCCTGCTCTGGCCTTCTCCTTCCTTCCCTCCCTCCCTCCCTCCGGGCCTCTGCTTCTGCTGTCCTGCAGCTCCTCCTTCCTGGCTTCGGGGGGCTGACTTCCAGGACGCTTTGGTTGTGTTTCGCCTTTGCTCAGTGGATTTCCCAGCACAGACTCATTCCTTCACAACACCAACTGCCAGCAGGGAGATGTTTGTAGGTGGGGAGGTTCTCGGACCAAAGCGGGCCCAGAGGACAGCAGCAGCACTTGGGGGCAGCCCCGGTCCTCAGCAGCTGGCCCTGCAAAGAGGGCGGTAGTCCTGCCTTGTGCCCAATACTCACTCTGAGGAATTCCTCACTCTGCATTCCAGGCAAGACTAGAGCCAAAACCAACGGAATTCTGACTAAACATCCACAATAGCACGCATCACTGGACATTAAAACTATCCCATATCTTAACGAAATTATCCATTTCCTTCTGAATTTGTACAGGAAATCACACAGATCCTCCCCAACCCGCAGCTCTTTAAAGTTCATTTAATCAGGAACGATCTTAGAGACACCATCTGAAGAGAAATCACTCGAAAAGCCTCCTATTTAACAGTTTTGAAACAAACTCAGAAGTAAACCCAGGGTGAGAACGTAGGACATCCTGATCTCTAATGTCACAGGATCACGACCAACACACCTGGTTCTCAAGGTGAGAAACTCGCGTCTTCTGATTCTTCCTCAGGACTTTACAAGACGCAAAGGAGAGAGGCTTAGAAGGCAAGGACACATGCAGCCGTACCTTCCTTGCAAGCAGCGTGGCCATCTGGGACACTGCTGCGTGGCCGAGCAGCAGCCATGCCACCCTCTGCTTCCCCCAGTCCATCCAGAAGCTCCACTCGAAGTCTGTCGCATCCTGCATGGGCCAAACACAAGCCAGTATTATCGGAGGGATTTTAGTACGTGTGAGTCAGAACACAAACTCCAGTGAAAACACAACCAGAAAGGTCAATGTGAGCCCCGATTCTGTAGGCAGCATCTCCCCACTCCCAGACTTCCCACCCTAAGCCCCAGCCTGACTGTCCTGGGCTTTTCCCTGACTGCATCCTCACACTTTCTACACAACTCGGTCTCTGTGCTAAAAGTGATACCCTGGGGTAGAAACTATCATTATCTCCATGTGAAACAGAAGCCCAAAGACTCAATCCATGTTCCCAAGGTCACAGACCTAGAAAAAGTAAAGAATCGAGGCCATCCCAGTGAGACACCAAAGTGCTTTCCTTAACAAGAGAAGCGGAAATCAAACACTAATCACCTAAGGTTGTTTGCATTAAATCTTTTTGTTGTTATCAGTTTGTTTTATTTATTTTTTTCTTTTTTGAGAGAGAGACAGGGTCTCACTATGCTATTCAGGCTGGCCTCAAACTCGTGGCAGTCCTTCCGGCTCAGCCTCTCGCATGCTGAGCACAGGCGTGTGTCACCACGCCCAGCTCTGTCCTGTTCAATCTTGCTGTTGTTTACAGGCAGCAGAATACCTGGACAGGGAAATTAGCTAACTTCACACAACCCTGCAGTGGAAGAATGTGTACACTTCTCTTCCCCTGGGGAAGCTGTGTGTCCAGGGAGTGTTCTGAGTCGGCTCTGTGCCACGGGCCCTGTCTGAGGCACCCACAGGGCAGGTGAAAGCTTCAGGCAGGAGCACGTCCGAGGGCACCTGGAGACCAGCACCCCAGGGCGGCCCCGGAAGACCATGCAGCCGAGACGCGCAGGGGGAGAATGAGCACAATGGGCCGCGGCGGTGGGCAGCCAGCGTCAAGGCACGACCAAGACTGAGGTCCTGTTGGGGCCGAAACCTCCCACCACACCGTGTAGAGGAGGAAGGAGCCCTCTGAGGACCGCTCCTGACAGTGAACACCCCGCCAGGCACTGCAAAGGGAACCTGGAGCCCGCTGCATTGGACTCTGTGGAAACCGTTATTTTATTTTTTGCACCTGAAATGAGGGGGCAACTTAACACCATTCACGCACAGAAAACATCTGTTTTATAGAGGAGACACATGCACACACACGTCGGATTATGATGCAGAGGGGCAAACCCTGGAGACGGGGCTATGAGGATCTGGAGCGTGACACACAATCTTTCTGTCCTGCTTGTTCAGATGACAAAGCACTTGCTGGGATTTCTGAGCTAGATCAAAAATGCAGACCAGTGCCCAGCACACGATATTCACAAAGTGCTTCCCATCCTTTGTTCACCTCCAGCCAAGACTAACTATGCTTCTACATCGGCCACTTGCTTAAAAAAAGAAAAAAACAAGACTTTACCCCATTTTTCTCAAATAAACTCAAAACCGTGCGTTCCTGAATAACACAAGAGCCTGATACACATAAAAGTCCTCAGAAACTCCTTGTCCCTGCTGAAGGCCACAGATCTGGTCAAACCTTTTCCTTTTAGCCATGCAGGCCATGCCACCTCCACACAGCCAGGGCGAGCAGAGGACTCAGACCCTAACCTGGCTCTTAGACCCGGATCAGAGCCACTTCCGTGCATCTGAATTTCCAATGAGTGGAAGGTCAACTGACGGGGTAACAGTGACAAGCTGGAAGGTCATGTGATGAAGCTATGCTAGTAAAACCTCACTCTTGTAACAGGGATACAAGCAAAAAGACACTAAAAGCCAAAGTTGGATGTTTTGATATCCTGTTCCAAAAGATCCCAGCAGGCTTGGGATGCAGCTCAGTGGTCAGTGCTGACCTACAGTTCTATTCCAAGCACTGAAAAAAATTTCAAAGACCCTAATATTTTCTCTTTGTAAATATATTTTTTAATGCTAAGAAATACACTTAGGAGTCATGACCCTAATCTTACCTATGTCTCAACAGTTTTCCAAACTTAATCATTTAGAGGCAAAAATGACCACAACACCAGTTAAGAACCAAAACTCTTTCTGTTCCACTAGAAAGCCCAGGGTTACTTAGAATCTGGTGCTGGTAAATTCCATCAACAATAGTTACACTAAACGGTCTTTCATCATTTCTTTAAAAGAAATAAAAATGTATCTTTCATGTCCACCATCTCCACTTCCAATAATTACCTAAAAGAAATGACCAGAAGGAAAGCTGAGCCAAGAATGGAACAAGATGGCCCACAACTAGCAGTTAATAATCTGAGTAAGAAAGGTAATCACTGCTTCCACAGCAAAGCTTAATCACACATCTCAAGTCAGAAAAGGCCTCAAATCAAGGACAACTTCCGATTCCTCTCCTTGCCATTTCCTTTCTAGCCCCCACAGTTCTTAGCAAGCAGCCTCTTCCTCAGGACTATAAGGGGACGAATGGGGAGAGACAGGGGTTGTGCTCCAAAGAAAAGTCCTCACGCCCAGCCTTCTGGATCAGTGCCTCGCCTACTTCCAGGCGCACACATGTCACTTGCACATTTTGTGAAAAGGCAGATTTTGATCCCGGGAACCAGGTGGGCCTGGGAGTCGGTATCTCTAACGCAGGTGATCTGAGGCTGCTGGTCTGGGGACCACATTTTGTAAAGCAAGGATGGTTCGACCCTGACCAGTGACACCTCCCTGCAGCTGACACTGCATAACCCCGGGAGATCCTCAGCATCTCAGCCTACCCAGACATGCCGTTCTCGGGCAGGGACAAGCACTCTGAGCTGATAGCTGACCTTCAACCACAGAGCCGCCACCACCCAGGCCACCACCACCACGGGCCGTGCTGTGCACCCTGACTTAAGAAGGCACTGGCCTGAACCAATTCACCAGATGGGCGTTTATTCTGAGGCTTCAGTCTGCAGCCAGGCAGTACTGAGACCTCTGAGTGCAGTAACCCCGATTCCTGGAGAAACACTGTTTTCCCACCCCAGCACAGAGGAGGGTCTGGGCCTGGTGTCTTTAGCTGCCTTTTTCCTATACACAGCAGTGTTCTACCCCAGGCATGTGGGAAACTATAGAAGAATTCCTCACCCAGGCACAACCTGAAGTCTAACTAGGAAGACCCTAGGCACCCACCCCCTCTGCCCGAAAATCAAGACACTCTGAAAGCTGAGCACAGAGCAAGAGAAGGTACAGTGATTTGATTATGCTGAATGGCGTGACCTGTTATTTCTTCTATAATCAGTGATCCACATTCTATCCTCACGACAATCCTCAAGGTAGTTTTTTGTTGTTCTTGTTTAATTAATGGACTCTGTCTTTTACAGCAGTCTTAGGTTCACAGCACAAAATACAGAGTTCCATACAGCCCTTGTTCCTGCACAGGCACTGCTGCCCCACTGCCAATGTCCCCCGCCAGACTGGCACCACCGTTCCCATAAGGGATCTGCAAGCCTGTATCCTTGTGACCCAACTCCATAGTCCACAGTAAGGTCCACTCTTGGTGCTGTCCAGTCCCCAAATGTGGACAGTGTATGACAGGCACCCATCACTGTGCTGTCACCCAGCAGGGTTTTACTGTCCTAAAAAGCCTTTGTGCTTCCCCATTCACCCCTCTCTGCCCACGAACACTGACCTTTCCACTGTCTCTGTAGTTTTATCTCTTCTACAATGTCATGTAGTTGACATAAATTACATATAATCAAACAAGTAGTTTCATTTTTCTTTTTACTTCCATGTGACACATTGAGTTAACTGGAGGTCAGAGAAAGCAAGTTATTTCTCCAAAGCTGGTAGGAGGCAGAAGCAGGTTTCAAACCAGAGTAAAACTCTGATACCAAAGAGGAAGCCCTGCCACCAAGGAGGAAACCATTCACTGTGCTGTCCCCTCTCCTTGGGTCTCCCCAGCAGTACTATCTGCCAAACTATCTCCAAGCCATGGGTACTTCGTTCCTGCCCCCATAACCACAGAGCCAGCCCAGTGGCATGCGCTTTTCAGCTCAGCCTCCTTGTGTCCTTCCAGCTCCCAACAGCAGGTGGCGTCCTGTGACCCATTCTCGCCCGACCACACCTCAGTTTCAGAACTCACAGCACATGTTTTATGCCACTTTTACTGTGGTTAATTTACAACCTATATTGAGGAAAAGGGTAACTTCCTTGAGAGTAAGAACTTGGACTCACACATGAGCCACCCATGCCCAACATTCGGTAACCCTGAAAATGGGCAGCCGAGGGCAGTGGGGAAGTGGACTGATTTTACCACACTTCTACCTGTTTAAACGTGAACAAGTCCCAAAACCATCTGGACCTGAGTCTCCTTCTTCGTACAGTCATGGACTGAACTAGCAGTGTCCAAGATTTCTTTCAGAAAACCGAAAAAAATAGTCATTCCCTAGGCTAAAGGAAAGAGCTCTGAAGAGAGCTGTTCACTCAGCCATGGCCTGAGTGAGCACCCTTCAGGAGAAAGGGGTGCTCTCCCCTCTTCCCTTCCCACGTGACCAAGTCAGGGAGTTAGAAGAAGAAACTCCTGCTACATGAGGTCTCACCCCTGAATAAATCTTTCCTCCTGCCAGCCCTGAATTCTCATCACCCTCAAACCTGGACAGATCCTCAACAAAACGCACAGCTAGGACCTGCTTCTGTGCTTTCCCTGCGTTCCCAGACAACTTCGGTGTGAACCACAAGCTGAAGCTTACTTCCCAACTGAACAGAAGAAATACATGGTGAAAGGGGCCAGGTCAACAGACTAAATATCATCCCAAGTGCCAGGTGGCAAGTAAAACCCCAAAGCTCCTACCTAGCTGCCCCAAGAGGAGAGTTACCTCTGACCACATCAGTTACCCCAAGCCCATGGTTCGGCCCGCAGGGCATGGGTGCATAATCTGCTCAGTCCCAAAGTCTATGTCCGAATGTGAGTGAGTCTAGTGAAGGCCACAGAAGTCTTAGCAGCAGCATGTGCTTGTTTGTTCTCTGGGAAACACTGAGAATCTTGTTCCTCGCTGCACTCTGTGCCAGGCCTACTGTGATCATGGGGTCTGTGCTCTACCCAGCCAGGCCTCCTCTTTCCATTCAGTCCCCTCTACATGGCACAAGGTGTTTTAAGACCCTGTCCGATCATGTCACCCCCATTAGAGCTTCCACGTTTCCAGGAAGCATCCTCTCTGAGACAATGCAATTCTTCCTAATCCGGCCCCTCTACCCCTTCCTGTCTTACCCAAACTTTCCTCTTCATCTCACTGTACCACCACACTGGTCCCACCAGCAGTCCCCCGAAGCACCACTGGGCCTGCCCACACTCTGCTCCCACTGTGTAGAGAAACCGTCACTCAAACACCAGGTCCATCAGGTCCAAGCTCAGGCAAACATGCACTCGGGCAGACGCCCTCTGCTCCCCATCTGGAGCCAGAGTTCCTCACCTCTGGTCCCACACGGCACTGTGGTGGCCTGCACGCAGGAGCTTTCACGCTGCTCTTGATTCACAGGTTGTTCACAGCCTCTGCACTAGACTCGAGCTCCTTCCTGATAGGGTCTACATGTATTCCTAGCCTTGTGTCTCCCAACACACCTGCACACACTCGATGCCCAGTGAGAGTGTGGAAAAGGTGAGTGATTATGTAATGGGATAAATCACTTTTAGGAACCTGGTGCACACGAAGTCTGGGGAAAGAGGAAGAAGGCAGAGGACCTGCTGCCAGCCCTTGGTGCCTTCAGAAGCACAGGGACATAAACTCATGGAGCATTTGGAGGTGGTCTTCTCTGTGTATCATCTTCACCCACTCAAGGCCTACTCTCCGTCTGGAGACAGCAGCAAAATGCAGTGCTATTAAAACAGGATCTATTTCATGATTTAATTATAAGAATAAATTAAAGTACAGAAAACATTTAGAATGATGCCTGACATTTATTACATATTGTGGTCACGCGTGTTGGGTAGATATATAAATAAACAAACTGTGCTTGGGTACTCCAGGAATACAGACCCGAGAATTCCCAGCTGCACACCCTGAAACAGATCGAGGCATGAAGTATGAGACAATGGAGCTGTCTGAGCTCCCAACCCCATTTAAAGAAAGGTAAGAAGAAAAGCTCTAGAGACTGGACTAAAAAGCGAGTCTGTGTTTTCTTTTTACAAAAGGAACCATCTTCCTTCAGAAAAGCTGACATTTTCATCTCCCCGAAACAAAACACCAGCCCTGTAAGGCAGATACAGAGGCGCTCAGTCTCGACTACTCCAGGTCCCCCAGCATGACTTCCTTTGTATTAGAGGCTAGAAGATTGGAAACTACATGCCCCAGAATTCTTTGCAGTGAGCACATCTGCTAATGGCCTTGCTTCTGATGAACCGAGACTCCGAGGCACTGTGATTCTGAAGGTGAAAGAACACAATGCACCGTCAGGAGACTGTTCTGAAAGAACAGTGGCAGAGGCCCTCTGGTTGCTCTGCAGTGGCCGGGCTGGAGACCCCAAGGTCCAATCACCTCTAGAAACTCACTTTTGTTGCTCCTGCAGACCTTTAGTTAGTCCAAAATATCTTTAAATCCCTGCAATAATTTTCTTTTTTTTTAAATGACTAGAGTGGATTCTGTTGTCTGCAATGAACCCTTGATTAACCCCCTGTGGGAGAATGTTTCTTCTCACTGGGATCTAGCCCCAGCCCTGGAACAGAATCATTATGAACATAATTCACGTTGAAGTACCTTATTCTAAAGTCCATTAGTGGAAGAAAATGAAATGGAAGAAAACACCAGCTGCATCATTCCAATGAGCATTCAAAAGCGAATGAAGAAGGAAGTGAGTGTTTATGCAGAACAGCCACAAACGCATGTACATATTAGGAAATGTGACAGAAAATCGCCTGGTGGCTCACCAGTCTGTATGTTCCGTTACAGTATCTCTTTTCCCCTCCTACAGAGAAAACTAGTGGAGAGCTGAATTTATTTACTATTTTCTTTACTCTCATATCCAACATGTGGCAAAAACAAAACACAACAGAAACCCTAGACGCCCTTGTGTATCTAATCCCTAAACAGCATTATCTGCTTATCATTCACCTTGAGCCCCTTAGTTTCTGTGATCAGACAAAACCTCTACGAGTTTCCTGGAATCATGAATGTTTCCCTGTGTGTTCCAAGGCAGCAAACTCATCTTAACGGCCTATAAACTTCCAGATGAGAAACACAAATGAAGACTAATTTTGCAGGAATTCTACACAGAAGAGGGATTGCTCTCTGGATGAACCCGGGCTGATGATTCATCAAGTAATTATTGGAAGAGTTTTCTTCTTCTTTCAACAGCTGCTCTGCTACTGCTAAAATAATTTAAACTAAGTCATTTTACTGCTCATAATTTCCAGAGACAACACTCTCTCTCCCAACCAAAATTCCTCAAAGATAAATTACCCTCACTAATAAAACTTTTTTTCTGTAAATAGCAAAATCTCCAGATAGCATACACTTGGTCTAACAGGGACAGAATATCCCCCTGCTTTACATGTTCTATATTCTCTTTCTTCCTAGAGCTAGCAAAGGAAAGGAATGTACTAGTCCATTTTCTGTTACTGTAATGAAATACCCGAGACTGGGTGCTTCCTTGGCTGATGATTCTGGAGTTTCGAGGACATGGTGCCAGGTTGGGTGAGGACCTCTTGGTGGATAGCATCAAGCCAGGATCAAGAGAGACAGATCACATGGCGGGACAGAAAGCCAAAGAGACACTGGTGTCCCAAGAGAACAAAGTCAGTCTCTTCTAAGAACATGCCTCCGATGCCCTATGACCCCCTAGCAAGCCCCCCTTCTTAAAGGTCCCAGCACCTCTTAATATGGCCACAGATCAAGTTTCCAAAGCAGAAACCCTTGGGCAGCACATTCAAACCACATCTAAACCAGAGTAGAACCAAATGTTTAAATACTGAGAAAAACTGAATTACAGTGTGAAGTCAAAGGCACAAATACTATGCTATTATCCCTACACTTTTCAAATTGAAAACAAATACTAACCAAATTTTCCACAAGATATAGGGAGAATAGAATGTAAACAACAAATAAGGATGACAAATCTGGGATAAAGACAAAAATTGAAATCCAGTGGAATGACTAGAGAGCGAATTACACAAACTCCTGAGACTCTCCAGCTACAGACAGTGCATGTGCCCCATTCAAGTCACTTCTCCAGAACACTAAAGGCACGCAGGGTACCACATGACATGAGGTCAGTGACAAGCTGCAGTCTTTGGGGACCACAGGCTCCAACACGGGTCCTCACACTCAGACAGTTTGGATTCTGCTCAGGAAGCCTTTACACATTCAAGAAGACTAGTTTATACACAACATCTCTGCAGCAGGCACACCCTAACAAAATGGAACGCCAGGTGGAGTCCCAAAAATGTCAGTCAAGAAAGAAAGCATGGACTGGGGATGTAGCACCGCACCTGCCTGGCAAGCATGAAGTCCTCAGTTCAATCCCCAGTACAGAAAGAAAAAGAAAGAAAGAAAGAAAGAAAGGAAGGAAGGAAGGAAGGAAGGAAGGAAGGAAAGAAGGAAGAAACAGGAGGAGAAAATAGCATCTTTGCCACCCACCTAGGATAGCAGAGAACCCTTCATAACCCCAGACACCACATATCCTCTTGAACTCTACATATGGATGAAAGAATGGGGAAATGGACAACCAGAGTCAGGTGGAAGGATTCTCCCACACACCTTGTAATCTTCCCCCCTGCTGTCAGCTGCCCCGGGTACCCACAAGACACTCTGAGCATGGGCGACGCTGCAGCTGGGAGATGTCTGAGTCAGTCTCACAGGGTTCGTGTCCTGCAAGCCTGGTCCTCGGTCTGGCTATGAGAGGAGATGGCAGGAGTGCTAAGATGTGACCCCAGTGGGAAGTGATCAGGCCCTGAGGGCCTCACCTTCTGACGAGATTGATACAGTGTTCACAGGACCGATGAACTTCCTGCAGAGCTGGCTGTTATAAACCCTGTGGCTTGGCCTCTTCTGCATGCAGCCAGTTTCCTTTCCATTTCTCCATCATGTCATGATGCAGCCAAGGGCCCCTCACCAGAAGCCAAGCAGGTGGAGCCACCTGGTCTTGGACTTTCGGCCTCTAAAATTGTGAGCTAAAAAAGCTCTTTCTTTCCAAGTGTTTACTCTCATGTAATTTGTTATAGCAACAGAAATCTTCCTTCTACATTGATCCTCCTCTCCCATTTTCCAGGACTTCAACCATTTCTCCACAGAAAATTACTGTGTTAATAAAATGGTTTGTCTTTGTTATCATTCCGAAAACTTACTTTAAAATACTTCAACATGTAGATTTTGGGTTTCAAGCAAGATACAGTAGATACATTTCTCCCTATCCCCCCATTGAAACCATGGGTATTATATATATGTAACAGTCCCAAGAAGAGTCTTAAAGGTGAAAAGAGGACTAACTGGCTGGTGACTCTGGGCCTGGGGAATGACAACAAACACAACAAAACTAATCAAGTACAATAACTCACTGGATTGGCTCAATAGCAGATGTACACAACATAGAATTACTGAACCTACAGAGTTCATAGAAACTACACAGCCTGGAGGAAATGGAGAAAATGGACAAAAGATAAACAGTCTTTGGGAACCATGGCTCAAGAGCAAACGATCTAACACTCACGTCTTCAATTTTCCAGAGGAAAAAGAGAAAATATGTGGTGCTGAAAAATTATTCAAAGAAATAATGGCAAAAACTTTCCCAAGTTTGGCAAAAGGCCTACACCTACAGATTCCACAAGCCAAATAAACCCCAACCAAATTAAATATACCAATTTTTTAAAAAAAAAGATTGGCAGAGTGGATGGTTAAAAAATGACCCCCTCCAGAAGAAATTCACTTCCAGCTTTGAGGTGTAGCTCGGTGATAGACCAAGTACATTCGGAAGGCCCTGGGCTCAATCCCCAACACACACAGAAAGGAACGGGATGGAACGGAATGGAAAGGAAGAAAATAAATTCACTTTAATAAAAGAAAGAAGAATGGCCATATTAATACCAGGTAAAGATGACTTCAGAAAAAACATCACTGGGGTCAAACAGCGTCATTACCCTGTGCTCAAAGAGCTGGACCTCTCACCCAGAGCTCTTGCCGTCTGGATGCAGTCACATGCTCGTGGTCTGTATCATGCAAGGGACACAGAGCACTGTGGAGGAGGCAGGTGTGCTAAGGCTTAGTCAGTGGGAGGCCGTTCTTTAAGGGTCTGCTCCTTTGCTGTGCTGGTGGTGGCGGGAATCTGCATGTTTGAGCATAAAACTGCACAAACTGCAGGTCACGAGTGAGTACCTCACGGGCCTGGTGAAATCTGAGTAAAGTCTGATGGTACTGATGTCCACTTTGGCTGTGCAAAACTCCCCACTGGGGAGGCAGGGAGGGACTTCTCTGTACTATCACTGCCATTTCCTGTGTATAATTATTTCCAAATGAAAGCTTTTACAATATGACAAAACATAAACTGTACTCAAAACCCTGACACACATCTGTGGTTAAAGCAGTTTCTGTTGTTGAACTGGGAGGAGGCTATAGAACTCTGCTTCCCCCTCCTGGTGGCCCAGGAGGCTGGGGTGCTAGGGTGACCATGGGACTGAAAGTTAATGATTCAGATCTGTCATTTGCATGTCCATAGTGCCTTCCACATAGTCCAATTCTTTAAAGTTAAAAATTGGGTGTGTCTTTCAATTCAACATTTCTAATATGAGAAACTAACCTACAGAATGTCTTCTAGAAACAACTTTACAATGTAACCAGCACTTGGGGGATAAAAAGTCACCATCAGTGAGCCCTAGATGCAGTTACTGGTACAGCAAGATAAAGTAGGTCAACACATGCTCTGGTTTCTCTTCACATCAAATAAATCTTTTGCCTTTTACTAAAGATTTCCACGGAGAGAAACAAATCTGAGTTCTCAACCAATTTTTTGAGGCCTTGCTCTGCAGGACTGCTTACTCTGGTGAAAAGGATGCGCTTCTCTCGAGGAAGATGGGTACAGTAAGTGAGTTTTAGGAAGTAACAGGACAGGGTTTTGTTTTCCTTGTATAAGTTTGTTTCGGAATCTGACTTGTTAGCATTATGAACCCTAGAAACAGAAACAAACAAGGGTTTGAAGATCATTCCTAATGTTTCCATATGGATTCACAGTTTAGGAAACTAGATTTTGTCCATGTATTTTTTTCTGGTATTAAAGTTGAACTATATCCCTGGTTCTGTTTTAAATTTTGAGACAAGGTCTTGCTAAATTTCCTAGGCTGGACTTGAATGTAAAATCCTCCTGCCTTAGCAAACTAGAATCCAGGAATTTAAAAACCCATATCCTTATATCTATTTGGAAGGGACTTGCCTTGAGAATACAGCATTGTTTTCTTTATTTTGTTGTTTTAAATTTTATTTATTTATTTTTGTGTTTTTGAGACAGGGCCTCCCTGTGTAGTTCAGACTGGCCTTGAACTCACTATAGCCCAGGTTGGCCTCTAACTCGCAGAGTTAGACCCTCCTGCCTCAGCCTCCCAAGTATTAGGATTACAGGCCAGCACCACCATGCCAGGCTGAGTTACACTGCTTTCTAACAGACATCTCCCTGTGTGACAAAAAGGAAGTCCCTAAATGCCTTGGCTGGTCCTGCTCCTTAACATCACTAATGCTAACTAACAAGGCAGAGTTCAGAAAAATTTACACATGAAAAACCACAATTTGATCTGAGATTTGCTTTCACAGAGCCTAGGAGTGAGGTCATATGGAATAACCTGCCTCCTCCTCCACCTCTGCAGCAGCAGCTGTCACCCCAAAAGCGGCTCAGTCAGCTCCCCTCTCAGAGCGGCCTGCCCATCCCCATGCGTCCCCCGCTCTGCTCAGCACGTGCCGGCTGCTGCTCCAGACTTCTTCCTTTCAGAGCCCTCAGCTGTCACGCCGTGCTCTCCAGAGGTAATAACCTTTTCAAGAACGCTGACAGGCACCGCTTTTAGGGAAAAGAAATGTCTCCCCCTCCCACTCCCCCAGATCTCAGCTCGCAGCCTCTGTTCAACCTGCCCTGCTTGGAGCAGGCCCTCTGCCTGATCCCTGCCTGGCGGGGCAGGTCTACGGCATGTGTTCATTACACTCCTAGGGTCAGCGGTCAGCATCGAAAGTGCCCAGATAGGGACCACACTCAAGAAGGAACGAGTCAGCCCTGACGGATCCAACCAGAAACCCACATCCCACACATGGCCACAACTCGAGTAGTTCCCAGCCCAGAAATAAATACTTGTTAATGAGAGTGGGCCCAACACGGTGGCTCAGAGCTGTTCCCAGGCTGCCCACTGGAAGCGTGGAGCATACACATCCTTGGAGGCAGCGCCCAAAGCTCCGGTGGAGGCCTCGGTGGGGTGCTGTCCACACTGCACTGCGGAGGAGCCACCCTGGGCCGCTTGCTGGGTGCGCAGAGACAGATGGCCCAGGAGCTCCTGGGGACAGGCTGGGGTGGGTTCGGCACCTGCCTGCTCACAAATGTCAGTGCACGCGGCAGAGGGACACCAGACACACATTGAAACAGCACGGGCAGCAAAGCTGTGTGAGAGGAGACTCGACTCCTACCCACCTCCAGCTGCCAGAAGGTGCCAAGACTAAAACAAAGAACTTCACTGTTATTAACCAAACTGATAAACTTGGATCGACTCAAAACATAACACCTGTGCTCGGAGCTGGACTCAAAGCCGCCTCCTCCAGAAAGCATTCCTGGTCATTCCAAGGCAAGCGCCTCCCAGACAGGTCAGCCCCCACCCAGGGACAGCAGGCACACAGAACCCTCTGCTCCATGTCCCGCCAGGCCACAGGGCAGGGCCTGCTGTGCACAGCCTGTCTGCTCACACTGCCCTTGTCAGGTAAGTGAGCATCACCCCAAGGTGGCCGCGTCATCTGCTCTCTCGGATGCAGGGTAAACTCACGTAGAGCGAGCCTCTCCCCTGCCTCAACCCTCGGCGTTCATCACGTCTGGGCCACGGGGTCAGGCTAAGACAGACCCACGGGGCCTGACGGCTGCGGCTGAGCCTCACGTTCCTGGGAGGGACAGCTGCCATCCGTGCACCAGCGCCCTGACCCAGCCGGAGTCGAGTAGGCCAGTGTGCCGGGGACACGAGGGAGCACAGGGCTCAGCAGTGTTTGCTTTGTTCGCCTTCCCCTTCGCAGAGGGGCTGCTCAGTGTGGGTCCCTCTGGGCACAGAGAAGGGGTCTCAAACAGCGGGGCCAGAAGCCCACAGGTGCGTGACGCAAGGAGGATGCATGCACGCTAACTGTCCCCTCTGGAACACACAAGCTCCTCTTCTGCAGTGGCCAGCTCTGGTCTGCTCTCCCTGCCGGATTCCTTCTGGGTGTGCAGAACATCTGCCTGCATCAGGTAAGGACAGAGGGAAAGGGTGGTGACTGTCTGGTGGGGTCGGGAATGGGGACTGCAGCTTTCCACCTTTCATAAAAACGGGATCTGCAAAGCTAATGCAGGAACATCAATTCTGCTCATCAGCTCTTAGCTACGCAGCACGCTGCTCTGCTCTCCTCTCTGGGCTATTTATTACTTCACAGAAAATAGTGTCTGCTACTTTGAAAAGCTCCAAGGAGCCACAGGAAAAGAAGGTGAAGTTAATAGCAAGGGGTTAGCTCTGCAAAACCAAGCAAATGGGATGGACAGACAGGCAGCAGAGGAGGGAAACCTGGCAGCAGGCTCCTGAAAAGGCCCACAGCAAAGTGACAGCTGAAACCTTTGACAACTGTCCTCTGCCATCTAGACTCCACATGCGGCAGTGAGGCCTCTTGGGGCTGCCCCCTACCTGTCACGGGTCGCCTCCTCATCCCACTCAACCCTGAAGCCGAGCTCCATCGTGGCTCTCAGCCCCAGAGCTGCAGGCCCTGTGCCCCAGCCCACACCAGAGAGCACTCCAGGATCAGGTCCGCTAGCCTGTTTCTCCCCAGCCTGAGGCTGGTGGCATCTCTCCCTCACCAGCTCCTCGTGTTCAGAGGCCAGAGAGGACAGAGACAGAGCCTGGAACATCAGCGGCCCCGCCACAGGGGCCTTCCACCCAGCAGGCACTTGGGATTTGCTACATGAATCAAGACAGAGCGATGCTATTTTTTCAAAGTATTGGAATAAAGAGGCATTTATAGATAGCCTCAATCTTAAAATCTTTATAGGAGGCAAAGCTTGAGTAGCTAAAAGTCATGGCTTTACTTAGAAAAGTGCCTCTTTTCTGTCTGCACTCAAAGACATTAATCACCAAGTTTCCTCTTCCATCCTTTGTGTCTCTTCTCACAGGCTCTGTAAAGTCCTCTCTGATTTTACTACTGCAAGAACAGCTTACATACGGATCTGCCCAAATTTCAGAAGCCTGCCACAGGAAAACACGTTCTCAGGACGAGAAGAGAGGAACTGCCTGCCTGTAACACTCATAAGACATCAGGATAAGGAGCACAAGGCCCCTTTCAGTAGCAGTTCCCTAAATGTTCCTCCGTAGTACATCAGCCCCAACTACTCTAAGAAAATAAAGACTGTGGGAACACCTCATCCAACACAGCACACTTACACCTTTGCCACAGGGAAGACACGTAATTCCTAACTGGTCCTGAATAGCACACTATCGGGGCAAACTCAAACACAACAGAAATGTAAACAATTGGCATCAGGTGGGTTTTTGTTTCTGTTTTTGGCGGTGCTGGGGACCGGTGAACCCACGGCTGTGCAGAGGGTTAGGCAAGAGCTCTACCACTGAGCTGTACCCCAGACCTGAGGTCCGTTTTGGAAACTGAGAAGTGTCATCATTTATCCACCTTGTACCTTCTTCAGTCCTCCAAATAAAGCGTCAGTCTCCAGCTCAAATTCTTGGTCCAGCTCCTCTTCATGCTCTAACAAGAAAAACAGTGTCCGTTAGTCACAAATCTGAACAAGATCGGGTTGGTTACTTAGCAGGAACACTAAAAGAAATTTGAATGCATCCTGGAAAAGCAGCCTGTGAGCTACATTACAGGCAGGAAACCTGCCATCCTCTTTGAGCTCCCTCCAAGCTTTCAGTGACCTAAGTTCCTGGAAATACACCATGGGGCTGAGAAAATGTCCCTCTCACCCTGTAATAAGGGTCACAAAAAGAGAAAGGGTCAAGGCAGAAAAGGGCCCACATGGGGAACCATCGAGAGGGACTGGGGACAAATGAAAAACTTTCACGCAGACCATGCTACAGAGTATCACAGCAGTGATTGCATTATACAATAGTAAGCAGATGTAATAAAATAGGATCGAAGCAGGGTAGTACACGCATTTCTAAGTAAATAACACAATTGGTTCAAAATAAATATATAACAAAATCTTCAAACATTTCTCGAGGGTGCGCCTCACCGGGCCCTCTGTGAGACGGTAGGCAGGAAACACAGCAAGGCTGCATGGCTTTACTACACGTGGGGGCAGAGATAAACTGTGCAGAGCAGTACCTTGGGATGGGAAGGAAGGAATGTGAGGGAGGTTAATGCGGAGGTCTGTGGCCAGAGGGTCGGTGGGTGGTGGGGGTGAAGTCCAAAAGAAGATCTTCAACTGGAGATAAAGACACAGCACGGTAGTGACAAAGCCACCAGAATGCTGAGAACCCTTTAAAGGGACAAAGTGCAGAGATGAGTGGAGGGAAAGACCAGCAAGGGCAAAAACCGCAGGAGGCTGGGAAAGAACTACCCAGACAGCAAGCAGAGCGAGTGTTTCTCTGAAAGGCAAGCATGAGACAATGCTGGTTTCACAGGAAGCCCAAGGGGAAACTGAGGCACGCTGGATGGGAACAGCAGCCCCAGCTCCGGTGCTGCTCCCAGGAACACAGGGATGGGAAGGGCCACAGGCAAAGGCCAGGAGCCCCATCCTCTGCATCCCGTGGGCTCTGGTGCCACACAGAAGGGTGTGACCAGCGCAGGCACTGGTCCCCTCTGTTACAGCTGCACACGAGGCTGCCGCGCATGCATGTGTGCGTGTGTGCGTGTGTGCGTGCGTGGGTGCGTCGCCTTGTCCCCAGACCCAGGTCCACAGAAACAGTCTGCAAATATGACAAGTTACCGCAACCTCTGGATTCCTCCGGGGAAGCTAGAAAACCTCTGCCCCCTCCTCCTCCTCGCTTTGACCTCACAGTCACACAGTGCAACCTCCAGAGACACTGGGATTATGCATAAGAGAAACAAAGCAAAGACCTAAGCTTGTTTTCCTTAAGAGTAGTGCATAGCCAGTGAAGGTGACCTGCTAACCCAGGCTTCCCAGCGCTGGAACATAGCTCCCTCTAGTGGGGAACATATAGCTATATCCCACTTAGGGGATCCCTACTGCATAAAAACAAAGAAATTGGGGTGGCAAGTTAGATAAATAAGCAAGCACAGTACTTTGCATCAGAGAAATAAGACACTCTAAATATCAGGGCTCCCTGGTGCTGGAGAGGTGGGGTTTTTTAAAGGAAAACATTAACTACAGATCACTGAACATTCAAGAAATGAAAATAAAACCCTTGTGAAGTGAAAACACAAATCAGTGTAAAGCACAACTCTGTAAAGATGTCATTGACACACAGCTTTTCAGGCAGATAGCTAGTGCATACAAGAAGGTGGGTCCTGCAGGGCTTGGAAGATGTCAGGTGGCTGCTGCTTGTTAGAAAATAATCTTAACCCAACAAACCAGAAAAATCGTAGATTTTATAAATTAATTCAAAAACTTTCTCTTTGGAAAAAGGAATAAACCTACTAAATAGACGAATCTTTGATGAATTTCTTAAGATAGGTGAATGAGACACATGCATTATCCAAGACATTATAAGAATATGATCTACAAGTGTATGCTAGTGCATTTAAAAATCCCCACTATATGAAAAAATATAAATTGCTCAACCTAACTAAGTAAGAATAAAAATCCCAATATACCAACAGCCCTGAAATATATTGGGAAGTTTTCAGTGAATCTCCCACCAAAGACACTTCAGGCCTACACAAATTTACAAGTTAAAGATACCAAGCTTTGACAGTTCGGACATTTCATACGCTGGCTCCACAATGTTAAAGGAAGGAAGCATCCCCTTCCATTACACAAAGCTGGCAGAGTGCTGCTTTGGAATCTGGGAATAAAACTACAGGCCCACCAATCTCACCGAGAATTAATATTTTTTTAAAACTTGGGGAAAAGCAGTGTATTTGAAATTACACAGCGCAATTGGGGCTGATGGGCCAGTCCCCTCCACTCCCTGGAAGCTTGGCTACAGGGCGGGGCCGACCTTTGTCCTAGAGCTGCTCCTCAGAGGCAGAGATAAAACACATGCTTGCTGGAAGCTCCAGCATGACCAGCAGTAATCTCTCCTCACCTGGCACTCCCTGCAGGTTCATGCACTGGGCTGCGTCTCACACACCCGGCTGTAACATACTGAGCTGTGGGGAAGGGCGTGTGCGGCAGACACAGCTGAGAGGACGGCACCCTGCCAGCCACACTGCACCCTCTGGAAGACCCCATAGGAGGTGCCCTAGATGCAGCACAGCCTTTAAACCCAATACCCTGAAGCGCTCGTGCGTGCCATCTCCCTTCCCACTGCCTGAGCTGCGCACTCCCAGTGGCGCTGTCACCAACGTGAGGCTTTGCTGCCTCTCCTTGCTGTCACGTGGCATGTCCGATTCTTTGTTCATCACCCTCTAGAGCCTAGAGACCCATCTGGGACACCATCACCCAGGGGAATGACGGTGGGTTTCTGTTGCTACTGAAGTGTCGTTACTTTAAAATAGCATATTAATGATCAGAGAGAAAAAAGGAAAACCAAGTAATCACTTGAGAAGTAGCTGCTTTGAAAATGGATAAAAATCCACACTTATTACCAATTTTTAAAAGTGTAAGAATTCCTTGACATGATAATTAAAAAATAAGTAAAACTTGTACAATTTTTCACTAATGGTAAAAGCAACACAAGGATTTTCATTAAAACAGGATAGCATCTGGGGCTGGAGATTTAGCTCAGTGGTTCCTCTGCCTGGCTCGCAAGCGCAAGGCCCTGAGTTCGATCCCTGGTACCAAAAAAAAACCAAAAAAAAAACCAGGATAACATCCAACTGTGCTATTTTTCTAGAAGTTATAGCAAAGAAAAATTTGATGAAGGCAAAACCATTACTAGTTGTGGATGTATTATTTCAATAATCAACCAGGAAAATCAAATGGTAACTCCATTGACTAAAATTCAGTAAACTTTTAGAATATAAAATAGATAAACTAAAATAAGTACGTTCACTACAGACCAGAAAGAATCAGCTAGAAAATATGGGAAGTATAATTGGAAAATAGTTCAATCATAAAAGGAGAAAAAAGACTTGGAAATAACTTTAACAAGAATTTTAGCAGAGAGCTCCCCGCCTCCATCCCAGGCTCCTAGGGCAGAGAAGCTGAGCCGGTCCCAGAACCCGGAAGGAAGCTCCCCTGCTGCCATCCCAAGCTCCTAGGGCAGAGAAGGTGAACCGCATGGGCGCTAGAAGCACCCCCTCCCGTGGAAATGAGAAGACACGTAAACAAGCCTCAAAAAACAGACTTCTGGATCACCTACAGCAACCCCAAAGGGAAACGAGATGGAACACTCTGATACTCAACCACCTGGACTCTCTGAACTGGCAACAAAAGAGGATCTGGGAAAAATGAAATCAGAAATACCTGCTCAGATAACAGCAAAGATTTTGCTCATGGTGCAAGACATGATTAATAAATCTAGAGAGGACACAGATAAAAAAAATAGAAGATCTGAGGAACATGATGGTATCCCAACATAGGAAACAAATGGAATCCATAAAACAGATACAAACAGATTTCCAAGAGATTAAAAACTCCATCAAAAGTTTGCACAGCAGAATGAACCAATGTGAGGATAGAATTTCACATATAGAAGATAAGATTGCAATTAGTGAGGAGGAAAAGAAAAATTGCTTTAAAAATGTAAGGAAACACGAGAAATCAATCCAGCAGCTGCTAGATGATGCAAAGAAGAATAACATAAGACTGACTGGAGTCAACGAAGAAACAGGAGAGAGTGCAGATGACATAAAAAAAACTGTTCACAGAAGTGATGGCAGAAAACTTCCTAAGGAGTGGAAAACAACTTGACATACAGATAAGTAAGGCATATAGGACTCCAGCTAGCCTCAATCAAAAAAAATCTACACATAGGCATATAATAGGATTCCAGAAATCCAACAGAAGAACAAAATTCTACAAGCAGTGAGAGAAAAGAAACAAATCACGTACAAAGGAAAGCCCATCAGAATCACAGCAGACTTCTCAGTGCAAACCCTCAAGGCAAGAAGAGCTTGGAGTGATGTATTTCAAGCCCTAAAGGAAAACAGCCTCCAACCCAGACTGATGTACCCTGCAAAACTATCTTTCAAAATTGATGGAGAAATAAGATACTTTCATGACAAAGAGCACCTCAGGAACTTCATGAATACCAAACCAGCACTCCAAAAAATTTTAGACAATGCCCTAGGAAAAGACAATGAGGATCACAACCCCAGGAAACCCACCAGAATGAATCTGTTGGGTGTGACAAATTAAATGCAAAGGGGGAGAATCCAACAAAAAGAAAAAGTCATCACAAGGCTTTTAAAACTTTTAACTTCATCTCCCTAATGAGTATATAATTCAATCTTATTATTGTACTGATCAGTATTTTTCTGATTCTAGAGTTGCACACTATTCCTTATGCTATACTGGCTATTTATCATCTTCTTACATCTATATTTTAATTGGGTTCTCTATTAATGAGCTCTAAGAATTCTTTATATATTCTGGTCATAGGTTATATGCATTGTAAATATGGTCTGTTTAAGGACTTTTCATTTTAATGATGTCATTTAAAGTTCTATATTTTGATGGAATCTCATTTATCAATTTTTTTCTTTTATACATCATGTTTTTTGTATCCTAGGTAGTTCTTGACTACCATGAATTCATAAATATTTTCACTTATAATTTCTTCTTAAAGTTTTATACTTGTAGGCTTTCTTATTTAGGTTCATAGATCCCTTCAAGTTATTTTCATGTATGGAAAAAAAGGGTTGAGGTTAATTTTTTATATATGGATACCAGGTGTTCTAGTGCCGTTTGCTGAAAACATTATCTCTTCCTCGGCTCTTGAATTGAATTTATATTCTATAATATGCTAATGTTAAATAATCTTTCAAAACTCAGTGGACCATATTTGTGTGGTTCTATTTCTAGATTCTCTGTTTTATTCAAATGATCTATATGTCTTTCCTTACACCAACACTGCCTTGATTACTGTAGCTTTAGAAGAAGTCTTAAAATTAGGTACTAAACGTCTTCCAACACTGTTTTTGTTTTTGTTTTTAACTTTTCTAGGTCCTTTGTACTCCTACATAACTTTTAAATTTCAATATCCAATTCTTCATTTATAGCAAGTATACACAGACCTGAATTTTTATATATACCTTGTGTTTTCTAATCCTGCTAAATTCAAATACAAGTTCTAGGGGCTCCTAGAGATTTCTTAGTATTTTCTCTGTAGATGATCATTTCATCTACATATAAAGATTTTGCTTCTGCCATACCAATCCTATCCTAGTTGTGTCATTTTATTGCCAGACTATTTTGGTGGGGACTAGGTTTCAAAGTTTAATGAACAGATAAAGAGTAAGCATATCTGCCCTTGTTCCCCACCTTAGGGAGAAAGCATTGTATCTTCTCCATTCATATAAGGCATTCTCACTGGAAGTATGGAGTACATGTCTTTAATCTGTTGAGAAGTTTCTATTCTACTTCTAGGCTCCTGATAGCTTTTACCATGAACAGCTGTAGAATTTAGTCCAATACTCTTTCTCCAACTAGTGACAGGATCATATGGCATTTTCCTTGCCTCTGTTAAAATGATGACTTTTGGGGGTCAATCTTCCAATGCTGAACCAATACTGCCATCCCTATAACAAAACCATTTTCTACATCCTGCCAGATCTGACTTCCAAGAGTTTGTTTTGTTAAACAAATTTCTATCTATGTTCGTACTTTTTTCTTCTATTATCTTTATCCAGTTTTAAGATTAGCACAATGTTGAGTTCCTAAAATGAGGGGAGAAGTGTTCCTTCTTTTTTCTGCTTTAATTGTTTGATATAATTTATCAGTTAAAATGTTTATGAGCCTGCTGTTGTCATATAGGTAGGTTTTCAAGCTAGGAATACACTTTCTTTAATAGGTGCTATTTAAATTTTATATTTCCTCCAGAGTTAGTTTCATTAATTTGTCTTCCAAGGTACTTCTTGGAAGTTGTCAAATTTATTTCAAAACAGATTTTTGAAATACGCTTTCTATATCCTTTTAAATTCTGTAAAATCTGTGGTAATGTCTCCTAGATCTTAATATTGTAATTTAAAAAATGTATAACTGATATTGTGTAACACGAAGAAAAGGTCTAAAAGAGCAGGGGAATTGGGAGGGTAGGGGAAGGGAAATAAGGGAAAGGAAAAAATATGAGAAGAGGAAAAAAAATGGAAACAAGGTCTTTGCAAATAGGGAAGTGTGGAGGGGTGAAGGGAGGGCAGGGGAAGGGGAAAGAAATAAGAACCAAGGTACTCGTGTAATGGTACAAGATCCCAATGATGAATGTGACTGTATTTTATACCGAAAATGGACCAATAAACTTAATGGGAAAAAAAAAAGAATTTTAGCAGAATCTACTATGAAGAAAACCATAACATACAGAAAATAACAGAAGACTGACTAAACACAGAAAAAAAATCATATTCCTGGGATGAAATATATATTATTTTTTTTAATTATTTGCAAATTACTTGCCCGGTTTATTGTAGTTCTAATTAAAACCCCAATGAGATGTTTTGGGAACTTGGCAATTTTAGATACGTGCTTGGAAAAATGAAGCACTCCGGGAAAGAAGCGCTCCAGAGACTTAAACATTTTGTAAAGTAAACACAATTCAAATAGTGCAATATTGATAAAAACTGACAAGTCAATGAAACGGAGAAGAAAGCCCCAAAGTGTCTGGAGTTAAAGGCTTTAATACACAGCCAAGGTTGCATCATAATTCCACGAGAAATGCCTTAATAAATAATTTTCAGTTAAGTATTTGAGAAAAAATAACTTTAACTCTTCATTAGACATCCTATCTAAAACACCTTGGAGACAGATGAGAGAACCCTCAACTCGCAGAGAGCACCGTAGGATGGGACAGACCTCCTCGTGGACGTGTTCACAGCAGCAGCTCTGGGGCCAACAGGCTGGGTCTACCTACCCAGGACCTGAGAAAAGGCTGTGGTTTCTCTATAGCCCCTCTTCTGAGAAAACAACCAGATACAGTACAACCTTACAAATACCTTGAGTGCAAAATAAATGGGCTAAGCATCCAACTCGTAAAGCTGGGATAACAAGGAGCAGACCAAACCCAAGGAAACAGTGAAAAGGGCAGTAACTAAGGAATTGAGAACAAAAAGAAACAATTGGGCACTTAACAAAATCAAAAGCTGAAAAGGTTGATGATATCTCTTTCCATAATTCAGGTAATCAAAGAAAAACTCAGTCAGCAAAAAGGAGGGAGAAGTGGCGAGATAGAACAAGAGAAGGAATGGGGGGAGGAATATACAGTAGATGGGCGGGGAGCCGTGCAGGAGGAGGAGCCAAGGGGAGAGAAGGAAAATATTTGAGAAACTCACAGGCACCCAGGAAAGGACAACTAAGAGAAACCACAAAAACTGTAAACAGAGCATTAGATACTACAGTACACGAATCAAAGTGAAATACTACACAAGATGGTTAGAGTCCTAGAAAGCTACAAACTGTCAAAATGAGTACAAGAATAAATAGAAAACTTGAATATGAACCGGTAGGTGGTAAGTTGAGATGCTCCCCAGCGAGGCACAGGCAGGCTCCTGTCACCAGGCATTTTCACTGCGCCCACTCCGTTTCCCTTCTGAAGACGGCATTGCACTGCCCTGGCCACAGGAGGAGACGCCCTGCAGAGGCCTTCCCTCTTTAGGCTCACAGCGCAAGCCCTGAGTCTCACGTCCAGCACATCCTGCTTCGCGCGCACCATGAGAAGAGACCAAGGCACAGACCCACCGCAGCAGCCATGGAGTGGTGCCCCCTCGGTGTTTCCACGGGACTCTGGGGTGCAGGGGCTTTCTGTTCACTCTCAGGTGAGGATCACTCAAAAGATGCATCAGACTAAGGCGGTGAAGGCCAGTGCACCCCTCCAAAGGGCCTGCCAACCCGCAGCTAGGGCTGGGAATCGCTGACCGCCATGTGCCAAGAAAGAAAAGCAGTACCGGTGCCCCTCAGGGACATTTCACTGCACAACCTTCCGGGTTGCTACATGTTCTAGGCACTGCTTGCCCCAATACTATCAATGCCCCCAGAAAGTTCACAGAAGAGTCCATTTCCCCAGTGACCCACTTCCATAAGGAAGCCAAGTGGCACTTTTTCTCCAATTAGAAAGTGAGTCCTGGAACGCAAAAGATTCGGCATGGCACAGTTAAGCACACTTTGGCAAAGCCAGGATCCAGCTTGCATGCGCTGATCCCACAGAAAGAATTAGAGGAAGAAGTGCCTGGGAGTGGCCAGAGAAGCAACATCGGGGTACAAGAAGCTACGGGTTAGGGCAGGACCTGTACAAAGCCAAAAAATGGGACAGCTTCCTGACCCTGTGAGCTGCTATCCTCAGAGGGATGCTGCCAATCCCAGCAGCTACCACAGCCCAGGAAGGAATGAAAGTTTTTGCTCCACTGGAATAAAATAGTTTTAGCTTAAAGTTTAATAGTAGAATACACACAAGTGGGCAGAAGACATAGCTCAGTGATCCAGCAGCCCTGTCCCCAGCAGTGCACAGCGTATACACACATACATCTGTAAATAAACCAATAAAATTACACATCAGAGCTTCCCTTTCAAACAAGCTGTTTTAGGAAAACGTCAATTCCTGTGAGTGGCAGAAAAGAAAAACTATCCGGTCTGCAGCTGGGCAGGCCTAGGATTAAATGCCAGCTCTATTACTCACCAACTGTGTGACCTTCGACAAAGGACATTTTCACCTTCGGGGTCCTTTCCTGGAGAGGACTGTGCCACCCTGTGGTAAAGACTCTGGAACCGGCAGCATTAGCCCTTTCTCTCCTTGTGGAGTGTCTGGCTCTCCCACCAAGGGGTGCACTCGCCTCTCTGGGAACCTACATTGGCCTAGGATTGGCTCTAACCAAAACATGAGGCAGCCAGCCTCCCCTGCAACTTCCTGGGCTGGGTGTTAAGCAGCCTGCTTCGGCTCCAGCACACCTGCAATGCTCCTTTTTGAAATGCAGCTGCCTGGTGTGAGAAACATCAGCCACCTGGAGAAGTCACTTAGCGGAAACCACAGTGCCCCAGTAGATAGCCCTGGCTGAGCTCTCAGCTGACAGCCAGCGCGTGCCAGCCATGTGAGGGAACCACCTCGACGCTTGAGCTCGGCCGAACCGCCCGATGACAGCGGCTCTACCTGACTGCAGCGTGAAAACAGAGAGCTGCAGCTGAGTCCACTGTTTCGGGTACACTAAAAACAAAGTCTTGCAGAACACAAAGTCAATAGTGCAATCCATCATATTGACAAGCTAAATAACAAAAATCCATCAACAGATGCAGAACAAGCATTTGGCAAAACCCTGCATGCTGTGATGCTTACTTTACATATCAGTTCGACTGGACACAGGTGCCCAGGGTAGCCTCATTTCCAGGCGTGTGTGTGAGGGCATCTCTGGACGAGACTAGCATTTCAATCAGCAGCAGGAGCAGAGTAGATCACCCCTTGATGTGGGGGGAAGGGCACATCCAATCCTTTGAGGGCCTCAATAGAACCAAAAGTGGGAGAAGAAAGAAATCGCTCCCTTTTCTGCCTTACTGCATGAGCTGGGCATCTCACCTCATCTTCTCCTGCCCTCAGACTGGGATTTATGCCATTGGCTGCCGGTTCTCAGCTACAGACTTGGACTCCACTACATCACTGGGTGTCCACAGTGTCTGGCTCCAAGACAGCGGATTGTGGGCCCCTCCCAGCCTCCATAACTGCATGAGCCAACTCCTCATGATGAATCTCTTTTCATACTACACTTGTATGTATATATGACTCTGTTTCCCAGAGAATCCTTCCTAGTACACTCTTCATGCAAAAAACACGCAAAACATATAGGAATTGAGAGACCATCCTTAACTGGATAGAAAGTATTTGTAAAACAAACAAACAAAAACCTCTAGCTAACAGATTTAAATAGTGGGAAACTAGAAGCTTTCACAGCAGTCAGGGATAAAGCATGGGTAACCCCCTTACAACTTCTTTTCAATATTATACCAGCAGTCATAGTTAATGCAATAAAACAAAATTAAGAGTAAAAAAAAAAAAGAAAGAAAGAAAAAGAAAAAAGGAAACACAGGCACACAGACTGAGAATGAAGAAATAAAACTGTCTTTGCCAGGCCTGGTGGCATATGTCTGTAATCCCAGCACTCAAGAGGCAGAGGCAAGAGGATTGCTAACAGTTCAAAGCCAGCCTGGACTACAACGTGAGACCCTACAGAGAGAGACAGACACACAGACAGACAGACAGAGACACAGACTGAGACTTTGTATACACAAGGCAGGGTCATATATGTAGGATACCTGAAAGAATCACCAAAAGTCACCTAGAACTAATCAGCAATTATAAAGCAAGATTATAGGATGGAAGATTAATATACAAAATGACTTGATTTTCTATATACCAGCAATGAATAAATGGAAGTTGAAATTAAAAGGATAATACCATTTACATCATTAGTCCAAAACACAAGATACTTAGGTATAAATCTAACCAAATATATACAAGACTAATATGAAGAAAACTAAAAAACTCTCAGAAACAATCACAGAAGAACTAAATAGAGAGGTATTGCATGTTTTCACTGAACACTGAATATTCAGAAGACTCGGTATTGTCGAGGTGTCAGTTCTCCCCAATTTAATCTACAGATTCAATGTGATCCGGGTCAAAATCCCATCAAATTATTTTGTGGACATTAACAAAGTGACTGGAAAGTTCTTACAGAGAGGGAAAGGACCTAGAACAGCCAACACAATATTGACAAAAAACAAAGTCAGAAGAATAGCGCTCACTACCTGTTAAGATTTTCACTGTGGGAAAACTAGAAGATACCACTGCACACCTATGAGGATGGCCAACACCCAGGACTCTGAGAGCACCAACAGCTGGCAGGGATGTGAAGTGACACAAATGCCCCTTCTCTGCCGGTGGGGATGCCAAATGGTACAGCCCCTCCATCAGACAACAGTTTGGCAGTTTCTCACAAAAATGAATCCATTCTTACCATATAAGCTAGCAATTAGATCCCTTGGTATTTACCCAAATGAGCTGAAAACTCATGTCCACACAAAACTCCATACACAGACGTCTATAGCGGCTTTATTTGTAATTCCAAACTTGGAAGCAATTGAGAAGTCCTTCTACAGGCAAATGGGTGAGCTGTAGCAGACAGTGGGATATTATTCAGTGCTAAAGAGCAATGAGCTGGCGAGCCATGAGGAGACACTGAGAAGACTCCATCGCATATTACTAAGAGAAAGAGGCCCTGTTAGAAAGGCCGCATGCTATGCGATTCCAATTACCTGACATTCTAGAGAAGGCAAACTATGGAGACAGTAAATAGATCCGTGCCTAGGAGGGACTCGGGGGAAGGGGCCAACAGGTAGACTACAGAGGAGTTTTAGGGGAGTAAGCTCCTCTACACGATACTCTAATGCTGAGCGAGTCATCATGCATTTCTCAAACCCACCATCTGCACCCACCAAGACTGCACCCTCCCGTAAACGGCGGACTTCCAGTGCCAGTGATGTGTTGGCGCCCACACGCCCTCACACGTGCGCTGCTGTGGTGCCAGGTGAGGGCACGGCGAGTGGGAGCTCCCAGTGGTCTCTGCTCAGTTCTGGTGCGAACCTGAAACTGCTTCCCGAAGTAAAGCCTATTCAAAAGACAAAAGCCTCACAGAACAGTGAGCGATCACAAATGGTGGGGGCGGTTTTAAGTCACAAAACTTTAGAGCAATAGACAGCTAAGACGCTGTCTGTGGAAGAGACAGTCCCTGCTCCTATCTTCCTCTATAGTAGAGCCCTTGGGTTTGGGCTGGATACATGGCTTCCTCTTGGCCAACGCGGCCACAGGACTGAGCTCCAACACTCGGACACGAGTGGATATAATCTAAGCAACTTTCAGATCACGCTGGACAAGAAGAGGGCTGTCTTCTCCCCTCCTCCCCTTCTGTCCTGTACACCACACAGGCAGCGGACATGACAGCCGGCGGGAGGCGGAAGCACATGCTAAGGGCCTCACGGGAACCCAGGGAAGGAGCCAGGGGAGCTATCTAGACACCATGCCGGCCGCGGACCACAGAGCTCTTCACGCTCTGCTCTGCTGCCGAGCCTCTCAGCGAGCTGTGCTAAAGATCAAGTGCAGAATGGAGAGAAAAACCAGCCCTGAAGACCCGTATCCAAATCAGCCCCAGAGCCATAAGGCACTGTTACCTTCAGGCAGGGCCTCCCAGTGGTGCTTCCCAAAACCTGCTTGCATTGCATTTCATTTCGTTTCATTTCATTTCATTTCGGCACCGAGGATTGAACCCAGGGCCTGAAGCATACTAAGCACATGCTCTACCCTGAGCTATGCGCTCAGCCCCCACCTCTGCCATTTTGAATGAGCATCGCTGATTCTGACACACTCCCTGTCTCTGGGATGAGGTCTAAACTCGGCAGTGAAACATGCAGAGTCGTCACAATCCACACCTGCCGCTGACCTGCACCCAACTCTTCCCTCGCCCATCGTCCACTGCATTCCAGTCCTGTCCCGTGGTCTGCAGCTCCTGGCCCACGCTACACTTTCCCTCGCCCCAGCAGCACGGCACAAGCTTGCCCATGCATCTGTGGGCCTACCTCTTCCTTGGCTCCTCAGCACCCTTCTCTAGTCGGCTGGCTCCTGCTCATCTTTCAGCAGGCTCAGCATCACCATCCTCTCTAGGAAACTGTCCTTCAGGGCTGCAGAGTCCGCTCATGTACCAGGGATTCGAGGTAAGCTAAAGACTGCGTTTCCCAGACTCCCAGCTGGGTCCATGTGACTCGATGCTGGCCAATGGCATGAGCAGGAGTGGCAGGCGCTCTCCCAAACTGCCCTCAGAAGGAGAGTTCCCAGTGCCTGACCATGGGCCAGTCATGTCTTGGGAATAATTCAGCCACACCCCAGACACGGCAACACACCAAGATGGCAAAACAGGAGACAAAAGAAGCAGCACACGCTCACATGTACCTGTAGTTTCCACTATTTGGAATACTGAGGCAGGAGGATTACTTCAGCCCAGGATTCTGGAGTGCTGTGTTTTGCTTTTGGTTTTGGTTTTCTGCAGTACTGCAGATGAAACCCAGGGGTACTCTCCCACTGAGCTACATCCTCAGCCCTTCCAATTTTACTGCAAGACCAGGTATCACTGAGTTGCCCAGGTGATCAAGCTTGTGATCTTCCTGGGTCAGCCTCCTAAGTAGCTGGGATTGGGTGTGAAACGTCACAGCTGGCGAGGGTTTGTGGCCAGCCTGGGCAACACAGTGAGGCCCAGACCCCTCAAAGGGTGGTGAGGATGACAGTAAAAGACTCTATGTCTCCACACCTTCAAACTGACACCAGACTTCTGAGATATGTGTGAAAATAACGGTGGTGAAAGAGAGATTTAAGTTTACTTTTAATTCTGACTACAAATTCCCTCTGGGACCTGCAGGAGCTACTGAATCAAACCCTTCTATTCCAGGAAAGGCGGATGTGTGGCTTGGTGGTAGAGGACAACATGCTCAGCACGGAGAGGCCCTGAGCCTGAACACACACGCACATGCGACACATGCACACACACATGCCTGCACACACAGAGGCAGCAGCAGAAGCCATTGCAGGAGATGAACCACAGAACCACCTGAAGGGCTCACAGTGAGACCGGAAATTTCATGGTCTCGGAATCGATTCAAACAATTCAAGTCGGGGGCCGGCAGGCGGGGCCCAGTCATCCCGACCTGTGAATCTTCCACCCCGTGTCTTAGCCGAGGCTCAACACGCAGCCCTGCCCTGGAGGAGGAGAGGTTTATTCCTACTCAGTCACAGTCCGAGTCTCCGAGTCAGGCAGCTCCCAGGAAGAAGCTGCTTGGCAGGAGGACGAGGGGCGCTGTACCCTTCCGGGACACCGGGGACCTCTCTCCCAGCCAGGCCCCACCTCGCACCAGCAGGTTAGCTTCAGCACCTGGACTTGCAAAGGGCAGGCGGCTCTTCCCCATTTAGTACGGACGCCGCTCCGGGGTGCCTGTTCCTGCCCCACTTCCTGCTTGACAGAGGAGGAAAGTGTGGTGCTTACCTCTGGAGACTCTGTAGACTTCATAAAAAGAATAGGAGTGGAAGCCCAGTGACGCAAGCAGGTAGAGCAACAGTTCCCACCGGGGCAGCACGGTGCCCTGGTGCGGCATTCCCAGCGCCTGAGGTGAGTTTCTAGAAAGAGACACGGAGACAAAGAATGAGCTTCGGCCAGACAGACAAAGCCTGCACTCCAGGTCGTTGGCACTCCAGGGACGAACTGCTGCCCTGGACCACATAGACGCAACCCGTCAATCCGCCTCCGCCCTGTGACTCTGCCCCAGGCTCCCACATCGAACGTACCACACGCACACATGCACACACACGCACGCACACTCCTGAGTGGTGAGCTCTTCTCCAAGTGTTCAGCCTTCCATCACAGCACACCCTAGAGTTCTCTCCTCCACCATGATGGTCCCGTCCCCTCTGCAGGGTGGACTTTGGAGACAGGGACCATGATTCCCCACTCAGTGAGGTAGCCCAGAAATCACCAGGCTTTGAGTGACTGCCACACCAGGGGCTGTCCTGGATGTCCACACAGCTCAGGGCAGATACTGCATCTGCCCTGGCCACAGAAAGCTTGAAAAAGAAAACAGAAAGCCCGTTGCTGTTAAACACGTTTGGGTTTGGTCTAGGAGGGTCCTGCTAGCACTGATCCTACTGTGCTGCAGCGCAGGCCCTGTCTCAGTAAACCCACGCTCTGGTGGCCCTGCAAATCTGCTCACATATTTCTTCGGTAGCGTGGGCTTGGAAGGCCCTATAAAACTACCAACCTTCTTATCCTGGAGAGTGTGGATTGACAAGTCTCTTTTTTAAAAAAAGGAGCTATAGCTGGGTGTGATGGCACAGGCCTACAGTCCCAGCACTACAGGAGGCTGAGGCAGGAGAATTGCCAAGCTTGAGCCCAGCCTGAGAAATTTAGTGATTTAGAAAGACCCTGTCCCAAAATAAATTTTAAAAGGCTGGAGATGTAGCTCAGTGCCAAGGCCCTGGGTTTTATCCCCAGTAAAGCAAGAGAGACAGGGAGAGGGGGAGAGGGAGGGAGGGAAAGAGGGAAAGAGGGAAAGAGGGAAAGAGGGAAAGAGGGAAAGAGAGAAAGAGAGAAAGAGAGAAAGAGAGAAAGGAAAAGAGAAAGGAAGAGAGAAAGGAAGAGAGAAAGGGGGGGGGGAGAGAGAGAGAGAATAGGGGCTGCTGGCCCTAAAGAGTTCCAGAAACCTATAGCACAAAGCCACAGAACTCCGCAGAGCTGGAGGATGGCAGCACCAGGCAGTGGCAGTAACCAGTGGTGCCAAATGACCCTGACTGGTGTCAGGAGCAGCATGCAGTGACAGGGCAGGGGTATGTGGCATCTGATGGGTCGGTGGAGACCAGCAGAAGCTGCTAAGAGGAGCTCCAGAGCAGCTGACAGGCTCAGAGCTGACCAGGGCAGGGGAGCTGGCACACTAAGCACCTAGGGCAACAGGCAGTGGGAATCCCAGAGCTGCAACACAAGGCCCAGAGCCTCCAGCAGAACTCTACTTTGCTGATTCCTAATTTCTGTCTGAACTGAGCAAGAGAACCCTCAACCTCCACAGCCCTGAGGTGTTGGCAGTGCCAGCACCTAGTGTTGTGCCCAGAATGCAGCAAGAAGGGATGCCAGGTGCTCTGTGAACAGCAGATGGCTTCCAAAGCCGAAAGAAAAGCAAAGCACAGGGGACCTCCAAGCTTCTGCTAAGCTAACAGCCCTAACCTCCCCATTCTCTTCAAATGCCATCCCACAAGCCTAAATCACAAAGGGCTGATAAAAGCCACCCTGCCACCCACGCCACTGAGCTTCCTGAAGGGCAGCTCATGACGCCGCTCAGGGGCCCTCCCCTAACGGTCGCTGCTCCTACACAGTACCTGAGTTCTTATGGAGACACGCAGTCAGTGAGCACAGCACCACAGCAGCTGAGTGCAGGACCTTGAGCAGTTCTAGCCAAGGGGAAGTGGGTGCAGGGGCGTGAACCTGGGGTCCTCCTTTCTTGATCACCAGAGACAGGGCAGGCACTTTGGACCAAGAAGTGAAAGTCCCTTGAACAACAAGGTAGAAGGCACCTCTGTCCCTAACTCCATGAACCACCCCGGACCTGTCCACCCGGGCTGTCTCCAGAAAGAGAAATGCACTTCTGGGTTGTTCACACCTGCACCAGTGCAGATCTCTCTGTCAAGGCCACCACATCTATGTCCTAAGTATCAGCAAAAATGGTATGAAAAGCTGGGTCCTAAAATTCTGCAAATTAAGTGATCTCAAATATTTCCCAGTAACAGAGTTAACTCATGTCCTCTTACGGATCGCATTGCTTCACTTAAATACATGCTGTGGTGGTAGCAAAATAAATAAGAGCAAAATCGTAAGCCCTGTGCAAGCACTTCTGATGTACGACAGTAATGCCAAACCCCAGCATTCACATGGTTTCCCACTTTGTTTCACAGCAGCCAGGTGGGGCCGGGAAATCAGGAGAGCGAGGGAAGTGGGCATAGGCGACAGGTGTGAAGAAGTCACCAGCAGAAACAACTGAGCCAGGACACAAAAGCAAGTACTCCACAGTGCCAGGGAATGGGGATGCTACATACGGAGAAGTATACTACAGTTTTTAAATGTCCAAGCCTTAAAGTTTCCCAAGAACTCTCAAAAAATGCCCACGTTTCTATTTCTCATCCCCTAAACAAGCATGTTCTTTGGTAGAAGGCATCGTGCTTAAAGCTGGAAGATGTGCTCCTACCGCAGACCTTAGCAAGCTCAGCATATGATTCCTTTTCTCTCCTAAGTAAGAATTTTCAACTTTTCAGTTGAAGAAAGCTTTCTGTGGCTCCTCTTTGTCATATCTGAATTGCCGAGATCACTGCTGCACGTTAGGGCTCTTGTGAAGTAAAATAAGGGCTACACATAAGCACTGTGGCCCTGGGACAGTCAGTCAAATAAGGGGGCCGGCGCTAAGTGCCTGCTGGATGGGGGCAGCGCAGACAGATGCATGGGAGCAGGTAGGACAGAGCTTGGCAGCAAAGGATTGCATCCTGAACTCAGCAGAGTGCAGGGCTCAGCCTATGAAATGTTCATTGCTGGACTTTTCCATTTAGTGTTTTCAAAACATGGCTGAGCACAGGTAAGTGTCACCTCAGACAAGGGAGACCACTGGACATGTACTCACTCGAGGGGAGCTTCCCAAAGAAGCCCTTGGTCCTGCGGTAGCCTAGAAGCAGGGCCTTGTGGAAGTGGAGAGGAAGTGCTGGAACCCAGGCGGAGATGAGGGGACATTAAGCTGTACCTGGCATCAAATGGGTCTAGGAGTCAGGTGGTTGGAAGACCATGGGTCTCAAAGCTAAATGCCGTTGACAAGACTACAAAATTCAAGACATTTAATATCAGCTGTGGTAGGAACTCGTAGCAGAAGTTTCCCCGGCTTGAGAGAAAAGAAAGTCAGACGGAGGTCAGAAGATCTTTCTCAATCTCTGGGGTGTAAGAGCCCCGAGGTTGGTTACTTCAAGGAATATCTACGTGGGAATCAGAACTCAAGAGGCCCAGAGTAAAATCTTAGCCATAAAATGACAGGAACTCAGCTAACAGCTTTTTCTATACCATTTACTTTGCAATTTATCACTTCATGTGCTTTCAAAACTGCTAGCCATCTCTCAGATCCTCACAAGACAGCTAACTTTAGCTTCTGTTCAGAAATCGCAGTCCTGCTCAGGGAGAAGAAAGGATCTTCCCAAGGACACAGAAAAGCCAGCCATGGGCCAAAAACTTAGGACCAACAGTCCCAGCTCCCACTCTCTCACGGGCAGAAATTCTGTTCCTTTATTTAGGGAGAGTAGAATAGCACACTATGCCAGACCTGAAATGCACAGAAACACAACTGCTGTGAGATGCTCTCTCCCAGAAATTTCCAGCATCATTTCAAGATTCCTTTATTTCTCATTCATCCAACAAATGGATTACAACACTTCCATTTTAAATTGTCTGCTCCCAAGTCTTGATACAGCACCACATGGGTAGCAGAGGACCCTCAAAGCCGCAGTTCCCATCCTGAAGCCAGCACCCTTCAGAATAGCATCGCCATCACCACTTCTGCCAACTAAAGGCCCAGGCTCCCAAACATACGTTTTCCTCTACCGAGCTTTCTTGTACTTTTCTTATAGGTCACCCAAGCTGAAAAAGCACTTGACAAGGACTATGTCCTTCAGTCATTGCAACAACCCCTCAAGGGTGGTACTTCTGTGGTCGTCATTTAACACCAGAGGAAAATGAGGGCCAGAGAGGCTAAGAGATCTGCCCCAAGCCAGTGGCTGGCTGGCAGTGGAACTCAGCCTCTCCCACAAAGGTTAGCTCCACAGCCCTTCCTCAGCCACCACACTGCCCTCGCAGTGCCTGGGTTCATTTTTTTCAAAATCTAAAATGAAATCAATCAAAAGGCTAGCAGGGAATGTAAGCTATCTGGATGTAAGTGAGTTTCAAAAGTTACACTTTTAGATACTCCTGAAGAAAACCTGACAAACTAAATGTACTCAAAATACACATGAAATATCTAGCTCTTGCATATTCCTTAAAAGATGTACTGAAGAAGGGAAACTGAACCAAACCCACTTACCTCGTTTATAAAGGGGAAGCAGCAGGCGCAAAGAGACAAGGGCTGAGGCAAACTGGAATCATTAATGGAGGGATAAACAGGCCCTCCGGACAACACCACAGTAAAAGCCTAAGGAGCTCAGGCCCACTGCAACGGTGGCAGCTTTGAGATTTGCACTCTTCCCCAGGTCCCCCTTTCACGGGACAGAAGCCCATTCTACAGAATACAAATTACAAGATCCGCCCAGGAAAACCCAGCTGGCCCCTCACGGTGCCCTCCTGTATCAGTTTCCTCCAAGTGCTTCAAGACAGCCACGCTCTTACACCGCATCACACCGCACAGGGCAGCAGGAGATGGCGTGGAAGAATCTGCAGACTGGGCCCAAAGTCGGATTACAGAGTGTCGCATAATACATACGCACTGCTCCCAAATCTGCAGGGAATCGTGGGTCAGTTATGCGCCACTGCTTAATAACTGGTGCCAACAGGTGGTGGCTGCAAACAACGGAGACCTCTCCCCTCAAGATGCTGTGTACGGGCAATCAGGGCTGCTCTGCTGATGTCACCACTGAGGTCACGCATGAGACCAGAGTGAACCCACAGCCGACAGGGCAGGAGGGGCTCACAGCTGGCGTTCGGGGCTACAGGGCCCCGTGAGGGGTGCACCCTCCAGCAAGAGGGACTGGGCTTGGGGTGCACAGCATGCAGCCAAGGGGCACAAAGAACCTAAGGGCCAGGCTTCACTAGCCAGTGCAAACCAAAGCCCAGCCAGAGTCAAAGGGAGGGCATCTCGTCATGGGAGGGGCAGTAACAGCACCAGCAGGCAGCTGGGCAATCTGTGTCATCAAGTGCATGCCCAACAGTTACTGATAAGGCAAATCCAGAATTAGCTGGGAAATTGCATTGCTCAATGGATCTTTTTCCTCTCCTGGTCATGGGGTAAAGCCTAGGGCCTCACACATGCTGAGCATGAGCTGTCACTGAACTACACCCAGCCCAAATGGCTCCTTAGTGTACGAAATGTCACAACAGTTGTCCCCGACACACACACATACCCAGTCACCTGCTGTGTAACAGCGTTTCAGTCAACACGGACGTACATATGAAGGAGGTCCCGTAAGATCAGATGGCCTGGTGAAATTGCAGCCATCTTTGTTCGCGTAACTGCACCCCATGAAGTTCACACTGTGACAAAACTCGCCTATATGACGCATTTCTCTGAGTGTATCCCTGTCACTGACAACTGTCTATGTGCAATTTTGTACACAATTAAAATACACATTTAAAAATGTTCATATACATTGAAGTATGAATAAATGTATGTTTATACACATCGTGATGTATATTTAAAACATACATGAACATTCACTCATACATATACACGTACATTTAAAATATATATGAATATATGTATCTATAATTATAAATATAATTACAAAATTTATGTTCCCAAAACAGAGCTTCAAAACCAGGGAGCACCTTACTGCCATCTGGTTGACCTCTGTCCGGCTTGGGAATTGCTCTTACAGTGACCTACTGGCCATGTCCAGCACCTTCACGAGGCGGAGAAACTGCTCCTATGCAGTAATGGTCGTCATCATGTTTATTCCTTAAACACAGTCCAAATCTGCCCCTCTATTTTTAAAAACTTTTCTGTCACTCGTCCTATTACACTTCCTGGAACTGAGAACAGGGAGGCCAGATAATGTGACCCACATCAGAAGGCAGCTCCAGAGTCAGAATGTCCAAGTTTGCATCCCAGAGTCTCCACTCTCCTTCCGGAAGGCCAAGACAAGTGCATAGCCACTCTGTGCCTCGATTTCCTTACATGTTAAGTGGGGATAACCTTCAGAGGGTTGCTGTGAGGATTAAATGGGTTTATGAACTGAGAGAACAGTAGTTGGGCATAGAAAGCACTGAAATGCTTATTGCTGCATATAATGGTATTGCTATGTTTAAGTACACTGAAAGGCTGTATTCTTCTTTCCAACAATAATCCTTCAAATATTTAAAGATAATTAATTCTGTCCACTCGCCCAAGGCGCCTTGTAGAATGAACGTCCATGACTCCTCCAGTTATTTCCTCAGTAGCTTGGCTCCAGACCTCTGACCATCCGTCATCCTGTTGTCTCTTTAATGTACGATATGCTACTTGTCTCTTTGGGTGTAAGAGCCCAGAAACGAGCCCAAAGCTCCAGATGCATCAGAGAATGAGGGTAGGGCAAGGCTATTACTTCTCTTTCAGAAACTGTATACTCCCACTAATGAACTCTTAGACTCGGGTTTTTTTGTGTGTTTTGGGTTTGGTTCCCAAGGTTTACTCAAGAACTCATAAAAATTATTTACGACAAAAAAGTTTTAATATTCATCTTCCTCCTGTTCTTCATCCTGGTTAATCTGGAAGTAATGTCATTTGTAACTTTGTGGGTAGCACCTATGTGCAGCCAATCATGTAGATTATCCTATTCTCCTTCATATACTTTTTGGTAAGATATTTCAAATACTTTAAGGAAAAAGCAGGAAGTCACTGAGATCTTGCTGTTGTTACTTTCGATGGTGACCACCCCTCCATCGAGATTCCTGGCTTTGCCATTCACTTTGATTCTCTCTGGAGAAACTGCTCAAAGTCGGCAGCATCCATTACCTGTCTTGTACAGGACCTGTGTAGTGAAGGGTGAACTTCAGGGCCTGCTTCTTTTTTCTGACCCCTTCACCACAAGCTTCTTCATGGGCACCTTGGCAGCCAAGGAACCAGAGAGCTTAGGCACATTTCTTCACCCAACATTTATCAAAGAACTCCCACTGAAGAGAAACTGCGCTACTTGCAAATGAAATACAAAGAGTTTATTTGCAGGATTCCACCAAGAGGGCTCCCCTAGAGATGCCCATACCCTAATCCCTGGAACCTGGAACTATGTTGTCTTCCCGGCCAAAAAGGATTTTGCACATGTGATTGAAGATCTTTCCCCAGGAACAGTACCCGGAAGTGCCAGGTGGGGCCAGGGTAATCACAAGGTTCCTCCCAGGAGGGAGGCAGGAGGGTCAGAGACAGGCAAAGAACTCTGGAGATGGAGGAAGGAGCCAGAAGCGAAGGAATAGGAGAAGCATCACAAGGAAGGCGGAGAAGGCCAGCACAAGAAGACTCTCCCTGGCTCCTCCAGAGTGGAGTTCTGCAGCGGACCTACGGATCCACACAGAAACGGAGAGTCAGTCTTTGTTGACACGGCCACTACATTCGAGGTAACCTGGCAGATAGGACAGGAACCTCACAGGTCGGCCCTGCAGTCTCAGCTCCTGGCTCTTGGGAGGAAAGTAACTAAAGGGATCTATATAAAACAGACTGCTTTGGAATCCAATCGTTACCAATTTTTTTCAATGTAACTGGAAAAATATTATTTGAAAACAAAATTTTGTACTCCATACTCATTCCTTAGTCATTTTTGGCTTTTCCCATCACACTGATATCAATCTTATAATCAAACACAACTCTAAGCCTTTTTATATGAACTGTAGGAGTCGAATCCATAAGCCGCTAATTCAACAAAGCTACTGATCTGATAATGTGTTTTTTTCTCCTGAAAATGTTCGAGCTATTGAACCTCTTTTAATCACCAAGATCATACCCGGCATGTTTTACACTTCACAGATTAAGGGCATCTGAATGAACCAAAACTATTTTTACAACATTTTAAGTAAACTTTTTATTAAAATACATTTAAGAAAAAAGTGTAAGGCTTTCAAGAAGTGGACACAGCAAGGCAATTGCCTTGAACCTGAATGTCTGGGGTCCCTCATGTCCTTTCCTAGCCACTAAGTCCATCAGAAGGGACCAGTGGCCCGACTCCTGTCCCCAAAGTTTTAGTCTGCTCAGCTGTTTGTGAGACTCACCGACACTGCTTTGCGAGGCAATAACTTGTTCACCGCGTCACCATAGACGATTCCGCTGTGCAAACAATCTGCAGATGCATCTATCCATCCCACTATTGATGACAGGGGAGTTGTTTTTAGCTAGGGCTGTTAGGAGTCACGTTGCTAGAAGAGTCTTCTACAAGTCTTTGGGCACCCATGCAGACACCTCACTGTTGAGGGGCTAGAAATGGAGCAGCTGGGTCCTAGGAGATGTGTATGCCCAACGTTGGTAAGTGCTACTGCAAAACAGATTTCCAAACTACAAACAGAGCTACCATTTGATCCAGCCACCACCTCTTGGAGAATACCCTGAGGAATTAAAGTCAGTATACTAGAGGGGCAGCTACATACTCAGGTTTATTGTGGCACAATCTGTAATAGCCAAGAAAAAGCCTAGGTGCTCATCAACCAATGGACAGAAAAAGAAAACACACATATAAAGGATATATAGATATATTCATCCACGGAGAAGAAGGAAATTTTGTCATTTGCAGGGAAATAGACCTGGATATCATCACATTGATTAAAATGAGTCAGACTCAGAAGGCAAAATATTGCATGTTCTCCCTAACATGTGGAATCTTAAAAAAATAACAAGAAAGGAGAAGGGAGTCTAGGCAATAATAATGTCCAATCCTGGGTTCAATCTCTGGTACTGGGTTAGATAAGACCGCATCTGCACAAGCTTGCTTACGTATTTCCTGTGCAGTCTACCCTTAAGCAATACACAGTCTAACTACATACGGATCTAGTAGCTTCAGGCCTCCAAATCTGTTCCCTGATTATCTAGAATTTCAAAATAAATTTTACAATCAGTTGATCAATTTGTATTTTTGAAAAAAAAAAATCTCCTGGATTTTGATTGTGATTGCACGGATTCTATAGAGCAACAGCATACCCTCTGTTCATGAAATATTCTTTAATTTCAGTGTTTCAGCTTGCAAAGGAGTTTTATCATGAATCAGTGTTGAGTTTTATTGAGTATTTTTTCCTTTACTCTGTATACAGGGTTCAATTCCATTTATCAGTTTTCTAATGTTAGACAGAGCTTACATCACTGGGATAAATCCAAGTTGGTCATGATTTCTTATCCTTTTATATACTTCCAGGTTTGACCTAAAAATGAATTGTCCTAAGACTTTTGCATCGTTTTCATAAAAGCAACCAAGCGGTGGTCCCTCTATTTTTTTTTTTTTTTTTTTTACTGTTTGGATATTTTCACCAGTGAAGCCGTCTGGGCCTGGAAATTTTGTTATGAAAAGGTTTGTAACTACAATCAATTTCTGTAATAGATACAGGACTATTCAGATTTTCTACTTCTCGTATCTTAAGACTTTTTATTGGAAAAACCTGCCGATCTGAATGGTCACAAAATTGCTCATAGTGAGGTAGGATAGAAAAAATAAGACAGGTAGAAAGAAGAGAAGTAAATTATAGCTACAAACTGTCCTTTGAAGAAGACAGCAACTTCCAGGACCCAGCGGAAGTCACTGAGGGGCCCTAAGAGCACCTCTCTTACATGGAGGTGCCCTCCCGCCAGAGCCACCACTCCCAGAATGTCTCAGGAGTACCCGTAAGTCCCCACACTGCCTGGACTGGGAAAGGAAAGAGAGCAGGAACCTGACCCTAAATAACGGAGGAGGTGGAGAGAATCCGAAGAATGCTTAAATTACCCTTTCTAAAACAATACACACACACCCTGCCAGTCCCTGTGGAACGGGCTGGTCCCTTCCAGGGGCTGTGCCCCTTTCCCGGTCTCCTTCCGGAGAAGCACCCAGGTCCCCTGCTATAGGCTGCAGGCAGCAGGCCTCACTGCTCTGAGCTCCCAGGGCTCTCAAATCTGCCTATGACCTCAGGTCCTGAAAACTCCGCTGATTAGGTGGGGAGTTCCTTCCTCACCTCAGCTCCCAGCCTCCGACCTGGCTGCTGAGCAGAGAACCCAACCCGGAGTCCTCCGAAGGTGTCGGGCTGCGGGGAAGGCTTGGGGGCTTGCCTGACAGCAGTCAGAGGACACGCCACGCAGGGCAATTTACAGGCGCGGGGCAGTGCTGCGCGCGGGACAGGCCCGCGCGGGACACGCCCACACGAGACACGCGCCCGCACGGGCCAGGCAGGGATGCCCTCCAGCGTGTTGCAGAGCACGCAGGCCATGGAGCGCCATGGGGCCCGGTCAGAAGCCTTCGTCCCCGAGCAAGGACCGCGGCCTGGGCAGGGCGCCGCTCTGCAAGCTCCAGCTGGCCCGGGACCCCCGCGGGCAGCAGAGCCGGGTCGGCGCCCCCCTCCCCCCGCCCCCGCACGGCGGAAGCGCGAGCGCCAGGCCCAGCCCACGCCGCAGGCCCTCGCGGGAGCCCGGGCGTCGCCAACCCGGCCGGCCGGAGACCGGCAGCTCTGGGGCTGGCGCCGGGAGCAGGCGCTAGGCCGCGGCGGGTGGCGCGACCCGAACCGGGCGGCCCCGCCCCCTCCCTCCCGCCTGAGTCCCGGCCCAGCCCCCGCCCGCCCGCACGCGTCCACCGCGCCCAGAGGCGGCAGCGTCACCTGAGCGCCGCGTCCGGGGCCCGGGCGGGCGCCGGTACGGGAAGGCGGCGGAGCTGCAGCCGCGCGGCCGGGAGCCCAGCGCTGGGGGCCCTGGAGCGAGGACGCGGCTCCAGAGGCCCAGGCTGGGTCGATCTTCTCCCGCGATGGCGATCGCCCTCTGCGAGGCCGGGTTGAACCCTGCGGCTGGGCCGACCTTCTAGCTCGTCCTCCACCGCCCACCCCGCCACAGGCCAGCTGCACTGGCAGGCGCCAGCCAACAGGCGGGGAGGAGCGCCGGGCGCGCACACACAAGAGATCCCCAGTCAGCCCTGGATGTGGGGCGCCCAGCCCAGAGGCATGGGCCTTGCCACATCCAGGACAGACGCTGAAAAAGAAAGTTCCCACTGTTTATCTGAAATGCAAATTCCACCCGGCAGTCTGCTCTCTGCAAATCAGATTTGACTGGCTGTTGAAAATCTGGCAACTCTAGATCAAAAGGTTTGGCAGAGTGAGTGGTACACTAAAAAAGCAGCTCGAGGAGTGTATGCTCTGCTTCTATGAATTGAACTTTTTCAGATCCGACATATAAGCGAGACCATGTGGTGTTTGTCTGTGCCAGGGTTATTTGGCCTGCCCTAACTCGTCCTCCAGATTTACCTGTGCTCTCATAGAATGGCAGGATGTCCTTTTTTAAGGCTTAGTAATGTTCCATTGTGTTTATATACCGTGGGCGCCATTCATCAATTGTTGGACACTTGCATTGTTTCTGTATTTGGACTATTGTGAGTAGTGCTATAAATATCTTTTATGAGCAAAGACTTAAATTTTGTGTACAACTATCCAAAAATAAAGACTTTATGAGAAAAATAATTTATACCATAATAGGGAAAATATACCATAATGTAAAAAAAACCACCATAATGGGGAAAAGCATTTTGGAAACCCATGATTTTCCAAAAGCAGATAAGCAGCAATTCAGTAAAATCTTACTCTTCCTTGTGATGTATATGCAACCTTTTGAAATAATAGTTACTATTCCTATGGGTTATGATCATGACTATACATCTTTTGAATTTATACATGGAAAAATAGATATGACTGGAAAAGAAATAAGGTTGAATTTGAATGGTAGGGCTTGCATTGTTTTTAATTTTCCCTTTTTTTGAGCATAAATTAATTTTATAACAGAAAAGAATTTTATTACCATTGTTTTAGTATGCTTTCTGTTGCTGTGAAAAAATACCTGCGATTCTCAACTTCTGTGGAGAAAGACTGATCTGGACCACGGTTTGGGAGGGTTCGGTCCATGGAGGGCCGGCCCCCTTGTGCTGGGTAAGCAGCATTTCCTGTTGGAGAGAGTTAGAATAAAGCTGTCCACCTCCTGGTGACCAGGAAGCAGGAAGGGGAGGGTCCCAGTATCCCCTCAGGGCCACACCCCTAGTGAGCTCACTTCTTTGTACTAGGCTCCACCTCCTGAAGGTTCCACCACCTTCAAACCATGAAGACCCACACCACAGCGACCACAAACCCTAGGTCTCGCTTGTACACAACCATGGGTGGACAGTAAGTCTCTGACTCACCCACATTTGAGTTTCGAGCTTTCACAGATATACTGCGTAAGGCTCTGCCAGCTTTCCAATGAATCCGACTTACAATTTCCTGGAACCAAAGTCGTTCCTAAGTCGAGGACTTACTGTGTTGAGTGTAAGACTTAAAAGCGCCTTAAGACATTTTTCCTAAACACCTCTGCAAACTCTGTTAACTTAGGGGCTGTCCTTAGCAGATTCTTAGCTCTACACTGAATTTATCAAACTGGTCATGAATTAACTACACACTAATTAAAGTGACTTTAAGTACTTTATAAAATTTAACCAATCCCACGAAGCCTTGCATTTTTCTCCTTTTGGATCAAATTCTAAAAGTCATCAGCTGAATAGCATAGCCATCTCATCTTGGTAACTTGTACTAAAACACACATAACAGCGTTCACCATCTTAAACATTTTTATGGCACGGTTTTTAGTATTAAGTATATTAATACAGTTGCGCAGCTCCAGCCCATCTCACAGAACTGAAACTCTGCACCAGTGAACAACGACTCCTTTCCCTCTCTTCCCTCCAGCCCGACTTAGGTCACTCCAGGTACCGCACATAAAGGGGAATCATACATTTGGCATTTTGTGACTGGCTAGTTTCACTTACAAAATGCCCTTAATACTCATTCGTATTGTAGCATGTATCAGGATTTTTTCCTTTCTTATGGCTGATGATATTGCATGTTCATATCCCATTTTTATCCATTCCTCAATGATGGACTCTTGGATACACTATCGTGCATAACGAGGCTATGAACATGAGCACACAAACATCTCTGAGAGGGCCTGCCGTCTCTGAGTCGGCGTATACACCCAGATGTGGAGTTGCTGGATGTTAAGGTTCTATTTTACATCTTCTGATGAACTGCCTTAGAGGCTACAACATCTTACCTTGCCACCAACAGTGCGTGAGGGTTCCACTTTCTCCATATCCTCACTGATATGAACGATTTTCTGGTTACTTGGCTTGGTTGTATAGCCGCACCCTAGCAGGTGTGAGGTGGTAGAGTTTCCACGGTGTCCCCTAATGGTTACTGATGTGGGCCATCTGTTCATGTGCTTTATGGCATTTACTTATTCTTTGGAGAAATATCTAATCAAGCCCTTTGCCCATTTTTATATTGTGTTTGTGTTGCTGTTCAGTTGTGGGACTCCTTTATGCATTTTAGCTATTAACCCCTGACTTGCAAATATTTTGTTCCAAGGATACCCTCTTTCTCTGTTGATTGTGCCCTTTGAGGCACATAAGTTTTAATTTTGGTGGATTCCAATTTATTTTTCCTTCATTGCTGTTGCTTTGGATGTCGTATCTAAACAATCATTGCCAAATCCTAAACCAAATTTCATGAAGCTTTCCCCATGTTTTCCTTCTAAAAGTTTTGTGGACACGGCTCTTTTTCTTTCTTTAATCACTTTATTATCAAACACACACACATGCAGTTCTTATGTTTCGGTGTTTGATGCATTTCAAGTTAATTATTGCATGGGGCCTAAGGTAAGGGTCCGGTTTCCCTACAGCACCTTGTAGAAAAGGACAGACATCTTTTGAAGGCCGGGGACTAGAGTGGCCAGAATGGATGGTAGGAGAGTGAGAAAACGTACCTGGAGTGAGCCAGTGTCAAAGTCTAAACACTGGGATCCTGCTGGGGGCAGAGGGAAAGGCAGGGCGGCACTCACCACCAGCAGCATGTGGTGGCAGCTCTCCGAACTGCAGAACTGGTGTTGGTTCCTGGGATTGAACCCCTGGGTCTTTACATGGAACTACAGCCCCAGCCTTTTTTTCAAACAGGGCCTCACTAGCTTGCTAAGTTGCCCAGGCTGAGCTCACACTGTTCATCCTCCTGCCTCAGCCTCCCGGGGTCCAGGACCACAACAGCTTCCCCTCACGCCCAGTGCTACACACACTGGCAGGCGTACCTGGCTTCAAAGGTCTGCCCTGTCGGGAGCCGCAAGGGGGCCCAGGACCCCATGACGTGGAGCACAGCAGCCAAGCCCGGGGCCGGGGAGGACCAGGCTGCCATGGCACTGAAGACCACTGCTCTGGGGTTAGGAGCAAAGCCGGGGAGAGCCTCCCCGCCCTGAAGGGAAAAAGCAAACCAGGAAGAGAGCAAATCAGCAAAGCTGGTGATAACCTAGGCGAGAAACGGAATTAATTTGTGCCTAGGTTTCTTTGAAAGCAAAATTGTCAAAGTTAGCATGTAAGTGTAGCTAATGAATGGCCCGTCCCTCTGTATGTCGTTATTTTAATCTTAAGCCACTGACTGGGTGCCTGAACGGTGTCTTCTTTCCGGCCCTCGTGGGGAGTGGGGTGAGCATCCTGGTGAGGTTTTCCTGTCCACACCTGAGCATCTGGCAGCTCTTCAGCCTAGAGAGCTGGTGTTTGGGACAGAGTCGCCTGACCACTGAATATAGACATTAAATTCACTCGACAGAGATACAAATGGTTGTTAAAACATTAAAGCAAAGGAGTAAATTTCTAATTACAGTATTTCACACCCAGAATTATTCTGACCCCAAACTCAAGCGATCCTCCCGCCTCAGCCTCCAAAGTGCTGGCATTACAGGCGTGTGTCGCTGCACCCCTCACACCCAGGATTATTCTGAAGGACACGAGGACCTCCCAACTCCCCACGAACACAAGCTCTAGTCTGCTCTGCCCGTGAGGGTGTCTGTCCCGGTATCCCGGTGACAGCTCCTAGAGTCACACAGAACTAGCATTGCCCAGCACCTACACCACCTGACACTCGAAATGGAGCACGGCAAGGTTTCTTCATTGAGGGGGGAGACTCGTGCCACAGGCGGAGACCAGGCGGAAGACGAGGCCTAATGCGCCTCCTCATTGAGCCCTGAGAAGAAGGAGGCCGTGCGCGAGCTGACACGCGGCAGGGAGAAGCGCGAACAGCTGAGAAGATCCTGTTGTTTACCCGTCAAGTACCACGGAGGGAGGGAGGGAGGGAGACAGGCGAATCCCGTGGATCCCTGGTGGCTCGCCCCCGTGTCTGAGTGAATGGAGCCGAGGTGCGCAGGTCTATGTCAGACGGAGACGAGAGCCGCCCGGCCAGATTTTAACCCAGTTCTGTGTCCCTTTGCGTTCACCCTCGTCACCGCGGGTCAGGTTAGAGCTCGTGGGCTGGTTCCTACAACAGACAACCGCAGACTCGCTGAGAATGCGCCAAATATACATAAAACAACCAGCAAATAATTAGCACACTATACTGACATGGGTCACACTTTCCGTAAGTGCTGAAGTACAGGCTCACGTCGGTAGCCCAAACTACATAGAACACAGCCCAGGGCTCCCTCCAAGCAGCCTTCCCTGACCACCCTAGGCAAGTGAGCCCTGCTTGGCCACTCACGGTCTGCCCTTCATGCTCTGTGTTACTTTCTGTGTGTGCACACACCACTTACCACCTCCGGACTTCCTGAATTTGTTCACATGGTTATTATTGCATCGGCATTATTCAGACTACATACAAGACACAATACATTAGGAGTTGATAAAATAAAATTAATCAGTCATCACTAGAATTGAATTTTTAATCAAAGAAAATACATCACTGGACTTTTATTAAGAATTATGGAAGGAAATCTGCATTTTTTAACTGTATATCCTTTTATTGGTACATTTTAGGTGTACAATATAATGACATTCATCACTGAAAATTTGCACCTTTACATAATCTCTTGGTTCTTATTTTTTCCCCCATTCCCCAGCCCTCCCTTCAACCTCTCCATCCCTCCCTATTTACAAAGACTTTGTTTCCGTTTTCCCATTTTCTCCTATTAATTCCATTCCCTTCTTTCCTTTCCCCTACCCCTCCCACTTCCCATTCCCCTTTGCCCCTTTTCTTCCTATTTCCCATTATCCATTATACCTTTTAATCCTTATTTACACTTTCAGTTTCTCACACCAGAGAAACTATTGGGTATTTACAAGTGTGTCCTATTTATTTCACTTAGGAGTATCGCCTCAATGTGCATCCATTTAGCTATAAATGTCTCTGATTTCTCATTTTTATGGCTGAGTAGTGTCGGGAGCAATGCTACATAACTTTAGGGTAAAATCATTTAGTTAGCCTAGTTCTCCTGCCTACAGCCCAGCTATGGAATTCCGAGACATAATTGCATTTTGGCCTCCGATCACAACTGAGACCTTAATGATCCGGTGATGCTGTGATTCTCCAGGACAAGAAACATCCTGGGAGCTGAGAACATCCTGGGAGGAACAAACATCTACTCAGTTCCTCCTTGATCTTGGATTGTTACATCTTATTTAAGCAGGCTGTACTGAACTCTCTGCAAGTCGTTTGTTACATTTGTTTCTCCCGATGGACTGAGTACTGAATAAAAGGTGCGGTAAGCTGGGGGTTTTCGTCTTTGCCGCCCAGAGCAGCACTGGTCAGACCCAAAGTTCAGCTTCTTCTCTGTCTCATTTTTCTACCTTTCCTGTAATTCACCTTGTGCTGCCGTGGCTCACAGGAGACCAGGACTCACTGCAGAGGTTCTGGTAACATCCCCTTCCCCTGTTCCCTACAGAGTAGTACTTCATTTTATTTAAAAACCACATTTTCTTTATCCAGTCTCCAGTTGATGGGCATTTGGGCTGTTTCCAAGCTTTACCTATTACAAACTGCAAACTGCTGCTATGAACCTGGGTGCACATATATCACTGTGGTATGATTATTAATTTTTATTTTTTTTGGTAGCAGGGATCAAACTCAGGACATTGCGCTTGCAAGGCAGGTGCCGGAACCACTGAGCTAAATCCCCAGCCCAGTTCTTTTAATTCTTTGGGGAAGATACCTAGCAGGGGAATAGGTGGGTCAAATGGGACTTCCAGTCCTAGTTCTTTCAGGTATCTCCATATTGATTTCCACAGTGGTTGCACCAGTCTATACTCCCACCAGCAGTGGAGCAGGGTTCCTCTTTCCCCACAGCCCCGCCAGCATTTGTTATTGGTTGATTTCTTGATAGCCATTCAGAAAGTACATATTTTTGAATCCCCAGTGGCATACAAAATGAACAGCGTTGGAAATGTGTCCAGTCACTATGAGCAGGACTAGGAGAACTAATGAAGCACATGACAAACACCAGTTGACTAGTATAAGTCATTCTGTCTTCTAAAACCAAACGCCTCATTTGATTTTCCCATCTATGTTGTGATATGGCCGTCACCATTATAAGTCAACAGTTTATATTTTATACTAGTGTCATTCGGTGTTTGTTGTAAAGCATTTCTCTCAAAGGTCGTTAGCAAGTAAAATATGGCTTCAAGCTTGCATAAATGTATACATTATTAAATTAGCACAGATTCTTATGTAACAGAATTTCTCATTATTATTAGAAGAAAGAAGAATGATGAAGTGAAAATTACAGACATGCCCAAGTTCAATCACAGATATCCAGAAGTATAAGTAGTGGCAATGTTTAGAAAACCATTGATTCTGGTTGGTGAGTTTGAATTTCATTTGAGGTGCATTTTTAAAATAAAAACGGAATGCATGACCTAAGGCAGATTATTTAAAATATATTTTCAGTGTGTAAAACCCAACAAAAGTGACACAATATATTATTTGTGATGATAACTTCAAAACTAGCAGGACACTTGGAAACATGCTGTACTTGTCAACAAGTCCTTCAAATATTTTAAATAAAAGCAAGACAAAAAGTTATTGGCAAATTTCTTGGTTGTTCTATAGACTACACATGAGATTTACTTGCATATGGTTCAGACAAAGAAAAGATGGCTTTCCCAATTGTTGAAAAATTACTCTTCTAACATAAATAGAAATGCACAAGTGGTTTTTAATGCTAAATCAACAGATAAATTAAATTTTACCACTCTTTGGGATAATAGCATTTCTAGTCAAGTCTGCACTGCTACAGACCTAAACAGAGTTATTCTTCCCATGAAATCCAGTATAGTACTTGAGATCCGTCCCTAAAGAGCACAAATACTGTAAATTGTTCAAATCCTGTAGTGTGTGCAAAATGACAGGATGTGTGTGAATATGAGAAGTGACATTTAAATTTACCTCTCAAACGATGATTAGATATAGTTACAAAACTAGAAAATACGTTGTTGGTCAACATCTATTAAAACGGGAAAAATATTAATGGACTCATGAGTGATAGGGCAGGCAGATATGAAGAAAATGTGACAAAACTATTAAAATAGTATTAAAAGCTACAAATCACTGTTGTGTTTAGAAGCAGCATCAGGGGGAATTCTGTGTGCCACCTCTATAAATAATGCTGCTATTTCTCATGGAAGTGCTCGTGGTGAAGGTTGCTAAATTTATTAGAGTTCATTAAAGAGCCAAAACCTGGGCAAATTTTGTTCAAATTGGAGCTAACCATCCCTTCCTGCCGGAGTACAGTGAGGCTCATTGTCCTGAGGGAGCAGAAGGGAAAGTGCTAGGCGAGTGGGCACACTTGGGAAGGACAATCACATTCTTCTAGCTGAACAGCAATCCCATTGGCAAGCAACCTCATTTTCAAAAATGATGTGGGGGATTTTACATTAGTGTACTTTACCGAGCTTATTGATATTTGGAATGAACACAAATGAATAGCTTCAGGAAGAAAACAACGATATAATTCAACAAGTCAAGACACATCCAGGATTCAAACACATTTTGCTATGGGAAGTAGGCCTTGAAGTGGACATAACCAGCAAAGATGGTGTGACTGAAATATAATTAGGAATGCTGCTATAGTTCACTTCTCAGTCTCAAAGTTGTCACTATGTTCTAGAAAAGAAATTATAAATACTTCAGAAAACGTTCCAAGTCAAGGAACACTTTCCCTTTGAAAACTTGGAATTAAAAACCGACCTAAATTTGGTGCCCAAAAGAGGTGAATGAGGGCCAGGGATGTAACTCAGTGGTTCCGCCGCCTGCCTCGCAAAAGC